>NC_087186.1:3115227-3177727 GCF_035594125.1 Scylla paramamosain | reverse complement strand
CAACTGGTTCCTTCGACGAGTTTTAGCAACTAGAAAGTGAGCAAAGAATGAAAGACAACCACTGAAACGTTATTGATGACATCTGACGTCACTGATGTGCCTCATGCACATGGAACAGTGAAATACGGCTGAAAAAGACTTATTTTGGCTAATACTCGCTTAATATTATGTTGAATTGCCTTGTATTGTGTTAACAATACTTGTAGCATCAGCAAGCAAAACTTGCATTATCAGCATAACGCACAATTAATAAATGAAGGGAAAAATAAAATATAAACTAGAAAAAAAGAGCCTCCTCTACTCGCCTTTTTTTTTTTTTTTAAGAAAGTGGGTAATTTTTTACTTAATCTAGTGAACATTCAGCCCAAAGTAAGTGTTAATTAGGTCTATTAATCCTTTCACCACAATATACTAATTATGTTTGTGTAATTTATCTACTTGCTTTAAGTATCACTACGTCATTGAATTACGCGTCACCGACTCGTTAAATGTTTTGAATAACCGTTTAAAATGAATTATGTTATACTTGTATGGATTACAATTTATGTATGGATTATGAATTGGGTATGGATTAGGAATTGCATAATGTATTTATCTAGAATTATGTGTGGATCAAAGATTGTGCTATTAAGGGATGTTTGTATTAAATATTTATCTGGTGATTAGTGGAAGTGGTCAACAACGTGGTAATCCCAATGACGTCATCTTCGGCGACCAATTGCTGGTCGCCAGGCCACACAGGCCATAGACAGCAGGTGCTAGACCTAGCAGAGGTGTCAGGGATTGGCGAATGGCAAAGGCAGTGTGTGAAAAGCAGTCTGACAGTGGTGAAGGGTGAAGCGGATTATCCTACCTGGCGAGTTGAGTCCGTGAGTTGACCATATCTCTGAGTAAGACAGTAATATCTTATGTTTATCCATTGGCATGTGTGCCCAGTTAAATCTTATATTTGTGATTATAGGTTAGGTGTGATCGCTTTAGGAGTTTAATGAAATTGTTGTGTTTCAGCATGTGTTTGGTTGTTTTGCTGCTTGGTTGTTTTTTCCATTTGAAACACAATTACCGCAATAAAAGATGTGCACTTCCATTAGCCAATAATGTCTCTCTGTGTAACAAGTCTTGCCATAACTTGTTTTCATTAATCATTGCTTTTATTGCTCAATTACTTGTAATGTGACTCAAATCAGCTATTATCACAGTTATTTTTCATTTGTTACTGTATATTTGAAAAAAGTGATTTGGTTTGACACTGTGCTTGTTTTGTAGTTCACGCTTCTCAATAAAGAATTGAGGGCAATCATCATTGTCATTCTGAGCTAGGACAGCAACAGTGAACTTTTAGCGATCAACGACGATGTATAGCCATGGAACAATGATCGCCGCACTTGTGTTCATCCTTCAACACCACGCTGAGAGGCCCATGCGCTCACCGTCTTTACCCATCATTCAGTGCTGTTGCCACTCACAGTCGAGTGTGACTTGGCTGTTAAGGGATTGCTACGGCCTGCAGATGCATGAGGGAAGTGTTTAGCAGCAACCGTTAGTAGCTGAAAGGTGTTGGTTGACTACATAACCGTGGAATTAATGGAAGTTTTTAGCAGAACTCACACGATTTAGAAAAGGCAGGTCACAAAACGGGTTAATGAGCTGAGAAGGCTTGTTGTTGACGATGCCTACACTCGTTAAAACTTTTGTTCAGTTGAAGGGGTTTTCTATGATTTCATGCAAGCACATGCCAGATATCACGATGACCTATGTTACTAGCAAGTATGTCAGATGAGTCTGACATACTGGCTAGTGACAAGTATGTTAGTTAACTAGAGTGTAATTATATTGATGGTTTGAAAGGTCTTCGTGAATATGTAAAGAGCTGTTCTAATGGTGATGCCCTTACTAAGGTGAATCATGTGCCTAAGAGTAGTAATGTCTCACGTGTCTGGGAGTAATAGTGTGTTTGTTATATTGATGGTTTGCAAGGTGTTCGTGAATAGTAAACAGCGGTTCTAATGGCGATCCCCCTAATAAGGTGAATCATGTGTCTGAGAGTAATAGCATCTAATGTTAAATTACTTCCACTGCCTCAAGCAGATGTTTTCTTTGGAAAACCTGAGATTTGTCCTATGTTTAAGGCATCATTTAATACTTTAGTAGGAAAGCACAAGATTGGCTATAATGAAAAGATGTTTTACCTCAAACAATGTACAGGTGGGGAGGATCAGAGTGTGATAAAAGCTTTATTTTTGTGTCCTGATAAGTCTTCATATGATGCCGCACTCAAAATACTGGAAGACAGATTCGGTAACACGTCTCTGGTTGCTTCTGCTTTTCGTAGGAACTTGGAAAATTGGCCCAAAATTGGAGAGCCAAAATATATTACAAGTCTTTAGACATGCTGATGTGGATGTGAATGAGATGGATGAGTTGGATCCTATACACTTTGTGCATTTGCATTTAAGACTGAATGTCCTGAGGTGATGTTGGATGTAGATAGTGTTTAGGTTAATGTGCCTGGAATGATGAGAAATACTGTGTAGAGGATGTGCAATTTATAGAGATCATGTTACAAAGGAGAGAGGATGGTCATTATGAGGCCCCTTTACTATTAAAACATGAGGTACCATTGCCTTTGAATAAATCCATGGTACAAAAACGCTTGATGAGTTTAAAATCTAAATTTCAAAGATATCTAGTATACCATCGAAAGTATTCAGAAGTATTACATGATGTGATTGTTAGTAGGCTTGCTAAAATTGTTCCACCAGATGGAATATCACCAGTTGGCCAAACTTGGTACATTCCTTGCTACAGGGTTGCTACAGGGTTCCAATCTTGTGAATTTATTGTTGGGGATCCTTTTCCGATTTTTACTTGAACTTATTGTTCTCACTTGTGACATCCACAAAACGTATTACCGATTCATGGTCTCTCTGGTGACAAGGACTTGTTGAGGTACTTATGGCGGAAAAATGGTGATTTTGACTCTGAACCTGTTGATTGCAGAATGCGGGTCCACTTGTTTGGGGCTACTTCGTCTCCAAAAGTTGCTACTTACGCACTGAGAAAAACACTGCCAAGAATCACGTTTCGAAGCATGCTGAGGAGGCATCACTATTTGTAAACAGGGATTTTTATGTAGACGATGGTGTAACTTCTGTGTCTTCTGTAAGTTTTGCTTGTATTTCGATTGCTGAAACTCAGAATCTTCTGGCTGAAGATAGTTGGAAGTGTCACAAAGTGATGACGAATACTCAAGTGTTGAACTGCGTACGCACGGAAGAGCACCTATGCAAGAGTCTAACTTGTACAAGCCTGGGCATTCTATGCAATATTGAGACAGATAAGCTTCATTTTCCCCTGAACTTTTGCAAAGGCAGACCGACGTGCAGAGGTTTGCTTTCCACTCTTTACGATCCCTTTGGTGTCATAGCTCCACTTGTTCATCAGGTCAAGCTACTGTTACATCAAACGTGCCATTCAAAATCTGGATGATATGCTATGTTTTCTGGTGATATACTGAAGAAGTATGAAAAGTTGTGTGGTAAATGTGATGAGATTGGAGAAGTCATTGTTCCACGTTGCGTTCGATTAAGTAAAACAATGTTTGCGTTTGAAGTGTTCAATGACTTGTAATGTGACTCGTCAAATCAGCTATTATCATAGTGTTATTTTTCTTTTGTTGTGTATTTGAAAAGGTTTATTTGGTTTGACACTGTGCTTATATTATAGTTCACGCTACTCAATAAAGAACTGAGGACAGTCGGGCTATATTGTCATCTGTCGGGCTATATTGTAGACTTCAACTCTGTTGAAGTCCACAATTTACTAATCGCTACTGTTTCTATTATCTAGACAATTAATTACTTGGTTGAACTCTGACTTAGAACCACTAATTAAAATTTTTTGTCTCTTATCACATAACCATAACCTCATCCAGCTTAGCACTTAACATCCCATGCACGTTAACATTGTTCAGAAGCCTTTTGTGGGGTACTTTTTCGAACGTCTAGGTAAAGCAGATATATTACGTCGTAAACATCTCTGTTATCTCCTGCGTTATGAACATCACCATAAAAACTTTACAATTCGTGAGGTATGACTTCCCCTTCATGAAGCCATCTTGTGAATGCGTTATCAACCTATGTTTGTCTAAATCATCCCTAATAATCCTCATAATTACATGCTCCATTATTTTACCTACAAGTGAAGTTAGGCTGACTGGCCTGTAGTTTGATATTTGGGATTTATCTCCTTTCTTAAAGATAGGGAATACTTTCGCTTGCCTTCTCACAGCTGCAACTCTCATTAAACAGATGATTTCCTAAAGATACCTTATTTTTTTTTTTAGCTTACCAACTTTATGTCCATTATCTCTTTAGCTACAGAAATAGAGTTAGGGACATTTCTGGCTCTTACTCAAATGAGGACTCTGAGGCTGGTCTTTAAAAAGCCATTTTCAATTTTGCATTTTGCTGAAGGTGTAGGTGTGTCACGTTAGATGGGTAGAGGATAGGCCATGAATATCCTCTTGTGTTGTGTGACAAAGGGAAACGTTCGAGGGAGTCACATCAAGGAGAGAGAAGATTAATCTTTCTTTGTATGACAAATTACGCAAAGTTGGTATACCTTTACATACGTCTGCCTTTGTTCAATAAATTTTTAAACTTGTGGTAACAAGATTTGTATAGCCTTTTCTAGGTGTCATGACTCAGAATTTTAATGATGCATGTAGTTTTTCTGGTGATTCCCGATGAGTATTGAAATGTAATTTCAAATTTGGTTATTTTGCATCACCCTATGCACTGGTTATTCACTTTAATAATAAAAATAATCATTATTGTTATCAATGTTTTCAATGTTTGATCAAATATTAACAATTAAAATAAAAAAAATAATCATTGTTTTTGTCAATGCTTTCATGGAGGATCAAATAATAACAATAAATTTAACAATTTAATTTAACAATAAATTTTTAAACTTGTGGTAACAAGATTTGTATAGCCTTTTCTAGGTGTCATGACTCAGAATTTTAATGATGCATGTAGTTTTTCTGGTGATTCCCGATGAGTATTGAAATGTAATTTCAAATTTGTTATTTTGCATCACCCTATGCACTGGTTATTCACTTTAATAATAAAAATAATCATTATTGTTATCAATGTTTTCAATGTTTGATCAAATATTAACAATTAAAATAAAAAAAATAATCATTGTTTTTGTCAATGCTTTCATGGAGGATCAAATAATAACAATTAAAATTTTGTGTCATTAGTTAATTTAACAACTTTTGGTACAATGATGCTTGCTTTCTAAATGTTTTACGTAAACCACGAAGATTATTAGTTTAGAATTAATTTTTGCTCCTCCATTAACACAGCGCATTGTTGTCTTACTAAAAGTTAGTCTCCTATCCACGCACATGTGTAAAGTCTTATTTTGTGTGATTACAAGTTTTTATATTAGACTGATCAGGAATGATCAGTCATTGTGATGACCATGTTGGGAAAGGTCATGACTTCTTCTTCTTCCCAGCTTTTCCCTATTCGGGGTCGCCGTTGTGAATGAGCCTTCTCCACGTATTTCTATTGTTTGCCATCTCTGGATTTATATTCTTCTCCCCAAGATCTCCGTTTATGCAGTCAATCCATCTTCTTTTGGGCCGTCCTCTTCTTCTAACTCCCTCCACCTCCATTTCCATGATCTCCCTTCCTACGTGGTCTTCGCCAACTCTTCTTCTCAAGTGTCCATACCACCTCAACCTTGACTCCTGGATCTTCTTGGAGACTTCAACTACTTTCACCGTTTCTCTTATGTACTTATTCCTAATTCGGTCTGTTCTGTTGACTCCCACCATCCATCTCAACATCTTCATCTCCGCTACATCCATCTTCCTCTCTTCAATCTTCTTCAAAGGTGCTGCTTCTAGCCCATACATCAAAGCAGGTCTAACGACTGCTTTGTGGACTTTGCCCTTCACTCTTACTGGTACCCTTCTATCGCATATCACACCCGAAACTTGCCGCCAATTGTTCCAGCCACACTGAATCCGAAAGTTCACTTCTCTTTCAATTTCCCCTGTCTCGTCTACCATCGATCCCAAGTACTTAAATGTTTTCACTCTCTTCAACTTTTCACCATTCAGTCTAATTGTGGCCTGTTGATCGCCCCTTGTATCCGTCGTAAAATATTCAGTTTTGGACCTACTAATCCTCATTCCTCTGCTTTCCAAAGCAACTCTCCATTCTTCTAATTTTCTTTCCAGCTGTCCTCTCCTTTCGGTCACTAAGACAATGTCATCAGCATATAATACACACCACGGTGGTTCCTCTCTGACATTTTCCGTCATGACATCGAACACTATGTTGAATAATAGTGGGCTTAGTGCCGATCCTTGGTGTAAGCCGACTTTCACCTGAAAGCTATCCGTTGTGCCAACTGTACTCCGAACTCTAGTTGTAACATTCCTGTAGCATTCTTGGACAATTCTGACATACTTTTCTGGCACTCCTCTTTTTCTCAGGCCTCTCCATACTTCTTGCCGTGGGATCCTATCATACGCTTTCTCTAAGTCAATGAAAACCATATGTAGTACTTTCTGCTTTTCCCGATGTTTTTCCATATTCTGTCGAAGTGCGAAAATTCCGTCGACTGTCCCAAATCCCTTCATAAATCCTATCTGTTGCCGTCCGATATGCACCACTTGTCTCAGTCTACTGTCCAACACCCTTTCAAATACTTTAAGGGTATGAGACATTAGCTTTATCCCTCGATAGTTCTCACAGCTCTGGATGTCTCCCTGGGAAAGGTGGATTTATGGAATTGTTATATTTTGCCTCTAATGATTTTCTAAGATTTTTTTTCTTTTTCTCTGCTGACGTTGCGTAGATCAATTGGCCAATAATTAAGAACTTGTTTTGCCATCTCTCTTTTGAGAGAGAGAGAGAGAGAGAGAGAGAGAGAGAGAGAGAGAGAGAGAGAGAGGTTCAGGGCCTAACCATGTCTGGCTTTGGAACAGGGCGGACTGGCCATCCATGAAGCAGGACATGGAGAACACGGTCTGGGAGTCCCTTCTAATGGTAGATGCTGAGACCAAGACACGCACCCTCACCACCAGGCTCCTTGCCCTCCAACAGCAGCATGTGCCCAGCGGAGTATATCTCTCCTGGTGATCCCACCTGGTTTGGTTTTCGCTGCAGAGCATGCTGCCTGGGTGAGGTACAAGCGACACCCGTCACGCAGGAACATGATGCTGCACCGGGAGGCGTGTAAGAGGATGACGTCTATCTGCAGGTGGGCGAGGAATCAGCTAAGGGAGGACAGAAGGCGAAAGCTCGGTGGCCCAGGTGTTGGCAACAAGACCTGGTGGAATCTGGTGAAGGAGCAGCAAGGAGCATGTCACCGCGAGACTCTTCCTCACTCACCAGACCTGACGGATCCACTACCATGAGCAGTGCAGACAAGGCCACACTCCTCGCCGAGCTTTTCGCCAACAAGATGAATGTTGATGACTCGGCACGACCTGTACCACAGCTGGCCCCGGAAACTGATTGCACTGTCACCACTGTATTGGTGACGGCAGAGCAGGTTGAGCGGCTACTCGGTGCGGTGGATGTGGGTAAAGCCACAGGCCCGGATGACGTCAGCCCACGGCTCCTCAGGCACTGAGGCTGCTGCCACACACAGTGCAGAGGTGCACCAGAGCTGCGACTAGTAGCGACGAGCTAGTGAAGGTGCCTCGATCTCGCTCTAGTCAACACCAGCGCAACTACAAAGCCAGGACTTCGCGGCTGTGGAACATGTTCACGGTGGCCACGCCCCAAGTGCAGGACATGTCCACGCACCAGGTGAAGCTGGCAGCCCACAGCTGGCGTAGCACGCACCTGTCCCCACTGGCGCTTTAAATTTTTATTGTATTATTGTATTAGTATTATTATCTTTATGTTAAGTATGTATAGTGTTATTTCTGTAAATAATACTGTCATAGGCTTTTTAAATAATTCCATACTCAATGTGGAATTTTAAGTCTTTCCGTAAACATCTGTTTAGAAAAAATAAATAAATAAAAGAGAGAGAGAGAGAGAGAGAGAGAGAGAGAGAGAGAGAGAGAGAGAGAGAGAGAGAGAGAGAGAGAGAGAGAGAGAGAATCACAGAAAAGTAGACTAACAACTATGTACAATTTTTCTTCAACCAGGTTGTTTGCATACAGTCACCTACCATTCAGCCAACCTACGAATCAGTTCAAGCGAACGGCATCTTGGTCTACTTCAAGTCACTTGCGACTCAGCTCTGACCAGCTTTTCCCTGATAAATATTCAAAGTCAGTGTACAATGCATTCTGCCATCAATACTATCACACACACACACACACACACACACACACACACACACACACACACACACACACACACACACACACACACAAAAGTAATAATAATAATAATAATAATAATGATAATAATAATAATAATAATAATAAAAATATTGATTTTTTTTTTCAGTAAGCAAAACAATCTGCTTTTAATGCACTGATTTTTTTATGATGTGATCAGTCTGACAAATCAAACTAAATGTGCTAATATAAAGATTATTATGAACAAAATTAATTGTTGTATTAGGTGAGAGGGGAGGTGCATTTTTTTTTTTTTTTAGCTAAGTATAAGCAAATGAATATCATAATAAACCACTAAATTCACCATACCTGTTAACATAATATGTCTTTCTTCTCTGATTACTAGGTATTACAACTGTTTAGATGAGCACTAATATGTTGTTAACCATAGTATTATCTTGTTGATAGATGCATTTCTGTGTTTGAAACACGAGATCACCAAGAAAACCGCTATAATAATAATAATAATAATAATAATAATAATGATAATAATAATAATAATAATAATAATAATAATAATAATAATAATAATAATAAAAGGACTGCACACCTAAAATGTAAAATGCAGTTGACCGTTACTAATGTACACAATTTTCTACCTGCTGAGTCTGCTCAACAGTCTTAAAGAGAAGGTCTAATCTCAAGTTCTAAAACAAAGTAAATAATAATAATAATAATAATAATAGTGATAACAATAATAATAAAAAGCTTAATATTAGCTCATGCCCCCTGTTCACCATGAACCATAAACCTAACCTTCTAACTCCTCCCACCCGTCAGACCACCCAAGGACCAACCTAATCAAACTACACACTTAATCTTCTAATTGATGGCTAAGCGTGAACTATCAGTAGGCTGATTTAGTAAGGACGAGGCCATACATTTCTCGTTAATCTGACATGATTTTATAGTAAATCATACAAGTTTATACTAATACGCAAAAAAGCCACTCACACATCACATTGTTAACCTGCTCTTTGAAATGTCTTTTTTTCGCAGATAATACACTAATTTTCAGATATATATATATATATATATATATATATATATATATATATATATATATATATATATATATATATATATATATATATATATATATATATATATATATATATATATATATATATGCGTTTAGAGTTGGCTCTCTCTTTAAGGAAACAATTTTCTTCGTCTTTCTAGCATTTTTTACCCAGTCACATGAATACATAAACCATGAAGGCATTGCTTGGCAGTAATTTTCCTAGTTCTGTTCATAAATCACCTCCTTATGATTTAGAAGTACCGTTTTTTTATTGATATAATTATTATTATTATCATTATTATTATTATTATAATTATAATTAATGATAATAATAATAATATTAATAATAATAATAATAATTATATATATATATATATATATATATATATATATATATATATATATATATATATATATATATATATATATATATATATATATATATATATATATATATATATATATATATATATATATATATATATATATATATTTTTTTTTTTTTTTATGTAAGAAGGACACTGGCCAAGGGCAACGAAAATCTAATAAAAAAATGCGTCAAAAAAAGGGTCAAAGCAGTGGTCAAAAATTGATGAATAAGTGTCTTGAAACCTCCCTCTTGAAGGAATTTAAGTCATAGGAAGGTGGAAATACAGAAGCAGGTAGGGAGTTCCAGAGTTTACCAGAGAAAGGGATGAATGATTGAGAATACTGGTTAACTCTTGCGTTAGAGAGGTGGACAGAATAGGGGTGAGAGAAAGAAGAAAGTCTTGTGCAGCGAGGCCGCGGAAGGAGGGGAGTTAGCAAGATCAGAAGAGCAGTTAGCATGAAAATAGCGGTAGAAGACAGCTAGATGTGCAACATTGCGGCTGTGAGAGAGAGGCTGAAGACAGTCAGTTAGAGGAGAGAAGTTGATGAGACGAAAAACTTTTGATTCCACCCTGTCTAGAAGAGCAGTATGAGTGGAACCCCCCCAGACATGTGAAGCATACTCCATACATGGACGGATAAGGCCCTTGTACAGAGTTAGCACATGGGGGGGTGAGAAAAACTGGCGGAGACGTCTCAGAACACCTAACTTCATAGATGCTGTTTTAGCTAGAGATGAGATGTGAAGTTTCCAGTTCAGATTATAAGTAAAGGACAGACCGAGGATGTTCAGTGTAGAAGAGGGGGACAGTTGAGTGTCATTGAAGAAGAGGGGATAGTTGTCTGGAAGGTTGTGTTGAGTTGATAGATGGAGGAATTAAGTTTTTGAGGCATTGAACAATACCAAGTTTGCTCTGTCCCAATCAGAAATTTTAGAAAGATCAGAAGTCAGGCATTCTGTGGCTTCCCTGCGTGATATATTTACCTCCTGAAGGGTTGGACGTCTATGAAAAGACGTGGAAAAGTGCAGAGTGGTATCATCAGCGTAGGAGTGGATAGGACAAGAAGTTTGGTTTAGAAGATTATTAATGAATAATAAGAAGAGAGTGGGTGACAGGACAGAACCCTGAGGAACACCACTGTTAATAGATTTAGGAGAAGAACAGTGACTGTCTACCACAGCAGCAATAGAATGGTCAGAAAGGAAACTTGAGATGAAGTTACAGAGAGAAGGATAGAAACCATAGGAGGGTATTTTGGAAATCAAAGCTTTGTGCCAGACTCTATCAAAAGCTTTTGATATGTCCAAGGCAACTGCAAAAGTTTCACCAAAATCTCTAAAAGAGGATGACCAAGACTCAGTAAGGAAAGCCAGATCACCAGTAGAGCGGCCTTGACGGAACCCATACTGGCGATCAGATAGAAGGTTGTGAAGTGATAGATGTTTAAGAATCTTCCTGTTGAGGATAGATTCAAAAATTTTAGATAGGTAGGAAATTAAAGCCAAAAACTTTGAACGGGAGTTTGAGGGATTAGAACGGTCACCCTTTTTAGGAACAGGTTGAATGTAGGCAAACTTCCAGCAAGAAGGAAAGGTAGATGTTGACAGACAGAGCTGAAAGAGTTTGACTAGGCAAGGTGCAAGCACGGAGGCACAGTTTCGGAGAACAATAGGAGGAACCCCATCAGGTCCATAAGCCTTCCGAGGGTTTAGGCCAGCGAGGGCATGGAAAACATCATTGCGAAGAATTTTAATAGGTGGCATGAAGTAGTCAGAGGGTGGAGGAGAGGGAGGAATAAGCCCAGAATCGGCCAAAGTAGAGTTTTTAGCAAAGGTTTGATCAAAGAGTTCAGCTTTAGAAATATATGTGATAGCAGTGGTGCCACCTGGTTGAAATAGAGGAGGGAAAGAAGAAGAAGCAAAGTTATTGGAGATATTTTTGGCTAGATGCCAGAAATCACGAGGGGAGTTAGATCTTGAAAGGTTTTGAGATTTTCTGTTAACGAAGGAGTTTTTGGCTAGTTGGAGAACAGACTTGGCATGGTTCCGAGCAGAAATATAAAGTGCATGAGATTCTGGTGATATATATATATATATATATATATATATATATATATATATATATATATATATATATATATATATATATATATATATATATATATATATATATATATATATATATATATATATATATATATATATATATATATATATATATATATATATATATATATATATATATATATATATATATATATATATATATATATATATATATATATATATATATATATATATATATATATATATATATATATATATATATATATATATATATATATATATATATATATATATATATATATATATATATATATAGAAAACCACATTTCATATACTAAACTTAATTTTTATTTTCTTACTGAAATACAGGTGTTTGAGTGAACTGAAGTAGCCCCTTCCCTGTTACCTCCTTCTTTCTTTATCGTCATTTTTATTTCAAATTCTATATGCTCAACGACTTAACTTGCCCTTCTGCCCTCGTTATTGAATCTTCCACCATCCTGCTATGACAACCACCGCTCAAGAAAATATATCTGTGCTGGATGTATTTTTGTCACCTAACTCCTCTGACAGTAAGAAAAAAAAAAAAATGAAAAAAAAAATTGTCTCTACTTAAATTCCAAAGTGAAACACATCATGACCCTCTTCCTTTTCGCAGAGATCTCCGTTCTTGTAGACTTCAATGTTAACCACCAACTTTCGCTTTCTTTTCCCTTCACTGACCATCCTGGTAAACTATCTTTTAATCTTGCACGACCTAGAGCATCTGGTGCATCACCCTACTCATTGTCATTAGAGGACAGGCTGTGACGGCGCCGTTGTGCTGTGAGACAGAAAGGGAAACATTCAGTGAGGTCACAACTGGGTTTAATGATAAGTTCACAGCATCCCATGATCCAGTTCTTAGACCTCTTTGGGAGTAACTGCCGAAACGGTAATTACTCCAGGTAAAGTCTAAGCAGTGGATCAGGGGGTGTTGTGAACTTATCATTAAACCTAGCTGTGACCTCACTTAACGTTTCCCTTTCTTTAGAGGGCAGTCACAGCCTGCCCTCTAAAGAGAACTCCCTTCCTTTACACAAACTGACATGCACCTAATTACAAACACACACCCTTCACTCAAAATTCAAAATCAATATGACGACTCCTACACCAGCTTCGGAGTCCCCATCTGAAGAGGGGACCACAAACGTCACGAGGTTGGACTACTTTTCAGATATCGATCCTAAGTGTCTTGACTCCCCCCTCAACTTTTTCTTCATTAATTTCTGCAACATTCGCGGTCTTAGATCTAATGTTCAATCTGTAGAATTTTACTTCTCCTCTACTAAACCTCATCTTTTCCTCACTGAAACACAGGCAACTGAGACTAGCCGCTTTTCTGTTCCCTCCAACTTTTTCTATCGACCTTTTCAATACAAAGCTGGATGTTGCGTCAATATGGGTAACAGGTAAACCTGCTGCTGTCGTGCCCACGCTCTTGCATCTCTTGAGTTTTCCACCATCTGGTCATTATTAAACTAAATATCCTCCTCTGACTATAAGAAATTCTTTAACTACTTAATTTTCAAAGAAGAGAACATTCTGACTCTTTTTTTGGGGCTTTGTGGAGACCTCCATTGTTGGAGATTTCAATGTTCATCACCAGCTTTGGCTTTCCTCTCTCTTCACTGACAATCCTGGTGAACTAGCTGTTAACTTTGCTATACTCCACGACCTAGAGCAATTGATGCAACACCCTACTCGTATTCCTGACCGTCTTGGAGATACGCCCAACATTCTTGACCTTTTCCTAAACTTTATTCCTTCTGTTTATGCTGTTACCCTATTTTCTCTGTTGGTCTCCTCCGATCACAATCTCCTATTTGTATCTTGTCCTATCGCTCCAATCCCTCCTCAGTATCTTCTAAAGCGTAGGTGCCTCTGACGTTTTGCCTCTGCTAATTGGAGAGACCTGAAGACGTATTATGCTGATTTTTCTTAGAATGATTACTGCTTCAGTGTCAGAGACCCATCTCTGTGTGCATAACAGAGGTGATAGTGTTTGGCATGGAGGCGTACATTCTTCACTCCTTGTCATGATCTAAATCTTCCAAATCTTTGTATAACACAGTCTGTTCTCAATACAGAGGTGGCCCATAAAGGAGTACTTAACCTTCCATCATTTGAATCTCACGAACTTTATATTTCTGCCCGGAGTCATGCCAGGTCTGTTCTCCAGCTAGCCAAAGACTTTTTCATTAATAGAGTGTTACAATCTTTCAAGAATTAATTTCCCTCGTGAATTTTAGCACCTAGCCAAAACCAAGACAAAAAACAAGGTTTCAAGACCATTGTCCTCTATTATTTATTTTTCTGTTTGGAATCTCTTTGCCACCTGGCATTAAGTAGGCCTTTTTTAGGCATTTTTTTTTGCTACTCTTGGCCCACTTACATAATAGAAATGATAAATGACAATTGTTTGTGATTATCTTTAATGAACATTCGTTATGTTTATTTGTTTTTATTTGTAAACCGATGGTCAGATTTTCTTAGGGAAGGGAACAAAGCTTTCTCTTAATTTCTCTTCGTAAATCTTAAATGATTTAGGTAATCTCATTATTTCTCCACGGAATACTGCAAGAAAAAGTGTAAAAATGAAAAAAAAGGGATGTCACGGGAATTTTGCATGGAAAAGAAGACATTTTTCACAAATTTCTAAAATATCGAAAGGAAAATCAGACTCACAGACTCCTAAGACATAATTGTTTTCCTTCCATTACTCCCATAGCTTCAACGGTGCCGTAGTCAATGTCACTGCCCTTCCATATAAACCATACTGGACGGCGAAAGGAGTAGAAGGGGAAGCGGAAACAGTCGTTTACTCAGGGAGTGACAGACTGATGTTGGAGGCAATGGCTGACGCCCTAAACTTCACCATCCATGTTTTGCCAACTGCTACGTGGGACGAGGCAAGTCCCACAAGTGTGTGTGTGTGTGTGTGTGTGTGTGTGTGTGTGTGTGTGTGTGTGTGTGTATGTGTGTGTGTGTGTGTGTGTGTGTGTGTGTGTGTGTGTGTGTGTGTGTGTGTTTATAGGAGTGCTCCTCGCTGCAGGTCGTGGACTTGGTGGTGACCCGTGTGTCTTGGGTGGCATCAGTAGTGCATCTAATGCTGCCTCAGAGAATTGAGATATTCGATTTCACTGCAACGTATGAACATAGCATTAACCTCGCATTTGCCAAGGCCAAACCCTCACTAAGACCACGATGGCAGAGTCTGTACTATCCACTAGCCACTGAGGTGTGGAGCTGTGTGCTGGGCGCTTTGCTTCTCACCCCACCATTCATTTACTTCGTGAGTAAATTAAACAATGTACATGTCACTAATTATGACTTTGGTGTACATGTTTTATACATGTATTGTTAAATGTAAGCTTTTTTTTTTTTTTTCAAAGCTGCAATTATGTTCTTATAGTAAATTTTGTTGAGACATTCATTCTCGATATGCAATTAGCAATACGTGCAGGTAAAAGTTAAAGAAATAAAATGATAACACACACCCTTCACTCAAAATTTCAAAATTATCATGGCAACTCCTACACCGGCCTCGGAGTCCCCATCTGAAGAAGAGACCATAAATGTCCCCAGGTCGGACTGCCCTTCTGTTGAAGACCTTAAGTGTCTTGACACCCACCTCAACTTTTTCTTCATTAACTTCTGCAACATTCGCAGTCTAAGATCTAATTTTCAATCTGTAGAACACCACCTCTCCTCTTCTAAACCTCATCTTCTTTTCCTCACTGAAACTCAGGTGTCCGAAGCAAATGACAGTAGCCCCTTTTCTGTTCCCTCCTACTTTCTCTATCCTCATTTTCGATCCAAAGCTGGATGTTGCGTTTATGTGCGCAATGACTTAACCTGCTCTCGTGCCCACGCTCTTGAATCTTCTGAGTTTTCCACCATCTGGCTACGACTACAGAGTCACTCTCAAACTAAATTTATCTGTGCTGTATACCTTTCACCTAACTCCTCTGACTATAAGAAATTCTTTGACTACTTAACTTCCAAAGAGGAGCACATTCTGACCCTTTTCCCTTTTGCAGAGATCTCCATTCTTGGAGCTTTGGCTTTCCTCTCCCTTCACTGACCATCCTGGTGGACTAGCCTTCAACTTTGCAATCCTCCACGACCTAGAGCAATTGGTGCAACAGCCTACTCGTATGTTGGAGATACGCCCAACATTCTTGACCTTTTCCTGACCTCTAATTCTTCTGCTTATGCTGTCACCCTTTCTTCTCCGTTGGGCTCCTCCGATCACAATCTCATATCTTTATCTTGTCCTATCACTCCAATCCCTCCTCAGGATCCCGCTAAGCGTAGGTGCCTCTGGCGTTTTGCCTCTGCTAGTTGGGGGGACCTGAGGAGGTATTTTGCTGATTTTCCTTGGAATGACTACTGCTTCCGTGTCAGAGACCTGTCTTTGTATGCTGAGCGCATAACAGAGGTGATAGTGTCTGGCATGGAGGCGTACATTCCTCACTCTTTTTCTCGACCTAAACCTTCCAAACCTTAGTTTAACACAGCTTGTTCTCGTGCTATACATGATAGAGAGGTGGCCCACAAAAGGTACTTAAGCCATCCATCACCAGAATCTCATGCACTTTATATTTTTGCCCGGAACCATGCTAAGTCTGTTCTCCAACTAGCCAAAAATTCCTTCATTAACAGAAAGTGTCAAAACCTTTCAAGATCTAACTCCCCTCGTGACTTCTGGCATCTAGCCAAAAATATCTCAAATATCTTTGCTTCTTCTTTCCCCCCCCCTTTCTTTCAAGCAGATGGCACCACTGCTATCACATATATTTCTAAAGCTGAACGCTTCGCTCAAACCTTTGCTAAAAACTACCTTGGACGATTTTGGACTTGTTCCTCCCTCTCCTCCACCCTCTTACTACTTCATGCTACCTATTAAAATTCTTCGCAACGATGTTTTCCATGCCCTTGCTGGCCTAAACCCTCGGAATGCTTATGGACCTGATGGGGTCCCTCCTATTGCTCTCCGAAACTGTGCCTCCGTGCTTGCACCTTGCCTAGTCAAACTCTTTCAGCTCTGTCTGTCAACATCTACCTTTCCTTCTTGCTGGAAGTTTGCCTACATTTAGCCTTTTCCTAAAAATGGTGACCGTTCTAATCCCTCAAACTAACGTCCTATTGCTTTAATTTCCTGCTTATCTAAAGTTTTTGAATCTATCCTCAACAGCAACATTCTTAAACATCTATCTCTTCACAACCTTCTATCTGATCTCCACTATGGGTTCCGTCAAGGCCGCTCTACTGGTGATCTGGCTTTTCTTTCTGAGTCTTGGTCATCCTCTTTTAGAGATTTTGGTGAAACTTTTGCCCTTGCCTTAGACATATCAAAAGCTTTTGATAGAGTCTGGCACAAAGCTTTGATTTCCAAACTACCCTCCTACGGCTTCTATCCTTCTTTCTGTAACTTCATCTCAAGTTTCCTTTCTGACTGTTCCATTGCTGCTGTGGTAGACGGTCACTGTTCTTCTCCTAAATCTATTAATAGTGGTGTTCCTCAGGGTTTTGTCCTCTCACCCACCCTCTTCTTATTATTTATTAATGATCTTCTAAACCAAACTTCTTGTCCTATCCACTCCTACGCTGTGATACCACCCTGCACTTTTCCATCTTTTCATAGACGTCCAACCCTTCAGGAAGTAAACATTTCACGCAGGGAAGCCACAGAACGCTTGACTTCTGATCTTTCTAAAATTTCTGATTGGGATAGAGCAAACTTCAATGACACTCAACTGTCCCCCTCTTCTACACTGAACATCCTCGGTCTGTCCTTTACTTATAATCTGAACTGGAAACTTCACATCTTATCTCTAGCTAAAACACCTTCTATGAAGTTAGGCGTTCTGTGACGTCTCCGTTAGTTTTTCTCACCCCCCCCCCCAGCTGCCAACTCTGTACAAGGGCCTTATCCGTCCATGTATGGAGTATGCTTCACATATCTGGGGGGGTTCCACTCATACTGCTCTTCTAGACAGGGTGGAATCAAAAACTTTTCGTCTCATCAACTCCTCTCCTCTAACTGACTGTCTTCAGCCTCTCTCTCATCGCCGCAACGTTGCGTCTCTAGCTGTCTTCTACCGCTGTTTTCATGCTAACTGCTCTTCTGATCTTGCTAACTGCATGCCTCCAATCCTCCCGCGGCCTCGCTGCACAAGACTCTTCTTTCTCTCACCCCTATTCTGTCCTCCTCTCTAACGCAAGAGTTAACTACTAGTATTCTCAATCATTCATCCCTTTCTCTGGTAAACTCTGAAACTCTCTGCCTGCTTCAGTATTTCCACCTTCCTATGACTTGAATTCCTTCAAGAGGGAGGTTTCAAGACACTTATCCTTCAATTTTTAACTACCGCTTTGGATCCTTTTTATGGGACTGGCATTTGAGCGGGCATTTTTTTTTATCGGATTTTTGTTGCCCCTGGTCAGTGTCCCTCCTAAAAAAAAAAAATAAATAAATTATATATATATATATATATATATATATATATATATATATATATATATATATATATATATATATATATATATATATATATATATATATATATATATATATATTTTTTTTTTTTTTTTTATGTAGGAAGGATACTGGCCAAGGGCAACAAAAATCTAATAAAAAAAAAATGCCCACTGAAATGCCAGTCCCTTAAAAGGGTCAAAGCAGTGGTCAAAAATTGGTGGATAAGTGTCTTGAAACCTCCCTCTTGAAGGAATTCAAGTCATAGGAAGGTGGAAATACAGAAGCAGGCAAGGAGTTCCAGAGTTTACCAGAGAAAGGGATGAATGATTGAGAATACTGGTTAACTCTTGCGTTAGAGAGGTGGACAGAATAGGAGTGAGAGAGAGAAGAAAGTCTTGTGCAGCGAGGCCGCGGAAGGAGGGGAGGCATGCAGTTAGCAAGATCAGAAGAGCAGTTAGCATAAAAATAGCGGTAGAAGACAGCTAGAGATGCAACATTGCGGCGGTGAGAGAGAGGCTGAAGACAGTCAGTTAGAGGAGAGGAGTTGATGAGACGAAAAGCTTTTGATTCCACCCTGTCTAGAACAGCAGTATGAGTGGAACCCCCCCAGACATGTGAAGCATACTCCATACATGGACGGATAAGGCCCTTGTACAGAGTTAGCAGCTGGGGGGGTGAGAAAAACTGGCGGAGACGTCTCAGAACACCAAACTTCATAGAAGCTGTTTTAGCTAGAGATGAGATGTGAAGTTTCCAGTTCAGATTATAAGTAAAGGACAGACCGAGGATGTTCAGTGTAGAAGAGGGGGACAGTTGAGTGTCATTGAAGAAGAGGGGATAGTTGTCTGGAAGATTGTGTCGAGTTGATAGATGGAGGAATTGAGTTTTTGAGGCATTGAACAATACCAAGTTTGCTCTGCCCCAATCAGAAATTTTAGAAAGATCAGAAGTCAGGCGTTCTGTGGCTTCCCTGCGTGATATGTTTACCTCCTGAAGGGTTGGACGTCTATGAAAAGACGTGGAAAAGTGCAGGGTGGTATCATCAGCATAGGAGTGGATAGGACAAGAAGTTTGGTTTAGAAGATCATTAATGAATAATAAGAAGAGAGTGGGTGACAGGACAGAACCCTGAGGAACACCACTGTTAATAGATTTAGGAGAAGAACAGTGACCGTCTACCACAGCAGCAATAGAACGGTCAGAAAGGAAACTTGAGATGAAGTTACAGAGGGAAGGATAGAAACCGTAGGAGGGTAGTTTGGAAATCAAAGCTTTGTGCCAGACTCTATCAAAGGCTTTTGATATGTCCAAGGCAACAGCAAAAGTTTCACCAAAGTCTCTAAAAGAGGATGACCAAGACTCAGTAAGGAAAGCCAGAAGATCACCAGTAGAGCGGCCTTGACGGAACCCATACTGGCGATCAGATAGAAGGTTGTGAAGTGATAGATGTTTAAGAATCTTCCTGTTGAGGATAGATTCAAAAACTTTAGATATGCAGGAAATTAAAGCAATAGGACGGTAGTTTGAGGGACTAGAGCGGTCACCCTTTTTAGGAACAGGTTGAATGTAGGCAAACTTCCAGCAAGAAGGAAAGGTAGATGTTGACAGACAGAGCTGAAAGAGTTTGACTAGGCAAGGTGCAAGCACGGAGGCACAGTTTCGGAGAACAATAGGAGGGACCCCATCAGGTCCATAAGCCTTCCGAGGGTTTAGGCCAGCGAGGGCATGGAAAACATCATTACGAAGAATTTTAATACGAGGCATGAAGTAGTCAGAGGGTGGAGGAGAGGGAGGAACAAGCCCAGAATCGTCCAAGGTAGAGTTTTTAGCAAAGGTTTGAGCAAAGAGTTCAGCTTTAGAAATAGATGTGATAGCAGTGGTGCCATCTGGTTGAAGTAGAGGAGGGAAAGAAGAAGAAGCAAAGTTATTGGAGATATTTTTGGCTAGATGCCAGAAATCACGAGGGGAGTTAGATCTTGAAAGGTTTTGACATTTTCTGTTAATGAAGAAGTTTTTGGCTAGTTGGAGAACAGACTTGGCATGGTTCCGGGCAGAAATATAAAGTGCATGAGATTCTGGTGAAGGAAGGCTTAAGTACCTTTTGTGGGCCACCTCTCTATCATGTATAGCACGAGAACAAGCTGTGTTAAACCAAGGTTTAGAAGGTTTAGGACGAGAAAAAGAGTGAGGAATGTACGCCTCCATGCCAGACACTATCACCTCTGTTATGCGCTCAGCACACAAAGACGGGTCTCTGACACGGAAGCAGTAGTCATTCCAAGGAAAATCAGCAAAATACCGCCTCAGGTCCCCCCAACTAGCAGAGGCAAAACGCCAGAGGCACCTTCGCTTAGGGGGATCCTGAGGAGGGATTGGAGTGATAGGACAAGATAAAGATATGAGATTGTGATCGGAGGAGCCCAACGGAGAAGAAAGGGTGACAGCATAAGCAGAAGGATTAGAGGTCAGGAAAAGGTCAAGAATGTTGGGCGTATCTCCAAGACGGTCAGGAATACGAGTAGGGTGTTGCACCAATTGCTCTAGGTCATGGAGGATAGCAAAGTTGTAGGCTAGTTCACCAGGATGGTCAGTGAAGGGAGAGGAAAGCCAAAGCTGGTGGTGAACATTGAAGTCTCCAAGAATGGAGATCTCTACAAAAGGGAAGAATGTGCTCCACTTTGGAAGTTAAGTAGTCAAAGAATTTCTTATAGTCAGAGGAGTTAGGAGAGAGGTATACAGCACAGATAAACTTAGTATGAGAATGACTCTGTAGTCGTAGCCAGATGGTGGAAAACTCGGAAGATTCAAGAGCGTGGGCACGAGAGCAGGTTAAGTCATTGCGCACATAAACGCAGCATCCAGCTTTGGATCGAAAATGAGGATAGAGAAAGTAGGAGGGAACAGAAAAGGGGCTACTGTCAGTTGCCTCAGACACCTGAGTTTCAGTGAGGAAAAGAAGATGAGGTTTAGAAGAGGAGAGGTGGTGTTCTACAGATTGAAAATTAGATCTTAGACCGCGAATGTTGCAGAAGTTAATGAAGAAAAAGTTGAGGGGGGTGTCAAGACACTTAGGGTCGTCGACGGAAAGGCAGTCCGACCTGGGGACATTTATGGTCCCCTCCCCAGATGGGGACTCCGAGGCTGGTGTAGGAGTCGCCATGATTTTAAAATTTTTTGAGTGAAGGGTGTGTGTGTTATTAGGTGCTTGTAGTTTTGTGTGGAGGAAGAGAGTTGTCTTTAGAGGGCAGGCTAATATATATATATATATATATATATATATATATATATATATATATATATATATATATATATATATATATATATATATATATATATATATATATATATATATATATATATATATATATATATATATGTATATATATATATAATTTATTAAAGGCATATAAGATTAAAGGCTATAGCACATTCTTCTTTATTTATTTTCTTTGACACTGTTTCCATTTGTAGTACCGTTTTTCGGTGTTCGTCAGGTAGTTGTTCTATCTTCACATCTTGGAGGAAAGAAAAAAAATAAATAAATAAAAGAACATTCTGGTGGGAAGAGGATCACCAAGTACTCTAGTGTATCAATGGATGTGTCCTGTATGATGTGTTGTGCATTGTCAGACGTCCTATTGAGAAGAGCGGCAGTGGTCTGGGACTCTTCTATATAATAAATTATATGAGTGGTGTGATTTTCTGTTTGTTGCAGTGTGTGTGCCGATCTCAGATAAAAGATCTTGCATCTATGAAAAGCAATTTAATCAGAGTCTAAGACTGTGTGCTCGTGTTCTTAGTCTGTGTATTCATGTTTTAATGTGTCTGGATAATACGTGTTCAGGATGTGGGGTGTCAGTTGTTGCGAATGTGTACCAGTTTGCGCTTGCTGACCCTTCTATGGCATTCTTGTGCGGCTGCGTACTGTTCCGTACCAATGCTTCTTTTCGCATGGTCGCTTTGATTGCCGCCTTACTTTTCGTTATGTTCACCGTAAGAGGAGGAAGAAAAAAGCACGGTCTTAGCAATGGCACTGGCATCGTCGTTTCTTTGAACTTCCGCGTGACCGGGGATCTAGTTTAAGTGTATTTGTTTTGTAGTTGTATCTGTGTAGCTTTGGTGTGTATAAGTGTGCATATATATGTGTTATCGTGTAGTGTACGTTGTTGGAGGAACTGCAGAGAGATCATAGAATCCGTATGTATTAAGATGTTGTCCTGCCCGGCCTTAGCATAAGCTAAAGCTTGTTTTATGACTACCAGTTCCACCTGTAGGGTGGATAACCCATCCGGTAGACGGAAGTGGGCAGCCTCAGTCTGATGGGTGAAGGCAGCTGCTGCTCTTTTTTGTCAGGTCTATCGAACCGTCAGTAAAATAGACCGGCTCCATCACCTTGAACCGCAAACAGGGCCTGATGTGCCTCATCTGAAAGCTGGTTTGTGCTGAGCTGTGTTTTCTTGTAGCTGAGTTTCGTTTTTTGTGAATTTCCACGGCTCGTTAAGCCTCTATCTGCGTAGAAGAGGAGGAAGGCGTCCTGCTGTTGAGAGAGCGGATGCATGCTGCACTCCTACACCATCTTTTCTCAGAATTCGGGATCTTGTTGAAGCTTTTGTTGTAGTTTTTGGAGTAATGCAGTTCTAGAGTGGCTGATGGTGTGCTTGTAGAGGAGGGTGATATAAAGAACTTAGTTTTTGTACGGTGGGTAATCTGCATTCTGTTTGTAGAGTGGAAATTCTTGTTCATTTTGGCGCTCAAAGGATGATCCTTTTCTCCTTTGTTTTGCAGTCTCTTCAGTATGTTTAATAAAAGTTGATTTAATTGTGGACAGGACAGCAGCTCGATTGCAGTGTGGTGAGAGCCTCCTTATATTTGATTTTGCTGAATCAATTAAGCGGTGAGAAAGGCTAAGCTGGGGGCTGACTGGTTACTCCGTTTTCAATGGCGAAGCGGCGCTTGGAAGATGGAAGAACTTGAAGGTCATCGTTTGATGATGGTGTATATGGCTTCTGGGAACTGAAGGTGGCGTGAGTCGCGTTCTCTGTCGATTATCGTTGTATTTTCATTCAGATCTTAGTGAGTAATACCATTGTGGTATCCTGTGGTGCGGTGTTCTTTGATTGTTCCGCTTCTAAGGTGGCAGGTGAGACGTCTCGACAGTTTGTTCCTGTCATTTCATTGTAAAAGTGAGGTCCACATTCCTCACTGTTGCAGGTATGCAGGCATGGTCCTCTTGAAGGGGGGCGTTATAAAAGCACAAATCCCATGTTAAATTGCCTATGTTCAACTCGTATCTCCTCCCTTCTTTCATTCAAAAAACATTATACTTAATGAAAAAAAATCAAGTATTTGTCAAAAATCAAAATCAACTCCAAACAGTAATTTTAATAGCAGACATTATTTAAATTTCATACTTTCATAAGCTGTAATAACCCATATATGTGCAACAGGAATAGCAAAGGAGGAGACCATTTTTATATGCCATTTTTATATGCCAAAATGCGCAATTTTGAGATATCAAGCGATAAAGTTGAAGGGGTTATTATAATCTCCTATCGCAGCTAGGGACTTGAAATTCACAGGATATATACATCAGGATATGTGGAAAAAGCAGACATAGTTTCCTTTACTTATTCCGATTGGTTTTGTACATAGACCTAAAACAATTCATGATTTGACACTTTATTCCCAGGCCGGGAGGATAGAATCTTATTATATTTCGCCATATTTTTAAGTAAAATCCAGTGTTCCACTATTTAAAATAAATAAAATATTAATGGAAAAGATATCTCATGCAGAAACATTGATTATGTGTTGGATTTACGAAGAAATAATTAAATATTTTTATTTCTCGAATATAAGTCCAAGAAATATTAGTTAGAGCTAAAAGTTTCTCGTTCTCTAATGTACGCAGATAGAGAACTATAGATTTTCATATGTCACTAAAGAAAAAAATAAAGGGCACATTTGAAAAAAAGATATGGGAAAAAAAAGGAAAAAGGAAAAAAAAGGTTATCATTCATGTCTCGCCGCGCGTGAAACCATGGAATTTCATGACAAGATTGCATAAGGAAAAAAAAATTTTATCAAAACGTTGCATGTACTAAAAGAGAGAAAAAAAATAAATAAATGCTGAAGAAAAATGAAGAAAAAAAAAAAAAAAATTCAGGTCCAGGTCCTACAAACCCCCCTCAATTGAAAGGGGATCTTGTTTGTTGAGGGTCGGTTGCGGAGTAGAAGATGAGAGGTCTTCCTCGTATTGTAGCATATTACGAGTGATTTTAGTTTTTTTTCGTTGGTGGGGCATACGTTCTTGTATACGATGTTCTTGATAGTTTTCTTTCGGTTTTGTAGTTTGTTGACATATGTCCTCTGTCTTGATTCTTTCTTCTCCTTCTGTTGTTTCTTGTCAAGCATTCCATTTCCAATGCATCTTTTTTTTTGGACATGGGATACACCTAAGTTTGCGAATCCATTGTTGATGAGGACTTGTGATTCACGTTCCAGTTCTTGGTGTGTGTCTTTCCAGTTGAAACAATGCGTGAGGGAACTTCTGGCGTAGGAGCTGATGGTAGACTCTAGAAAGTGTCTGGGACACTCTCTGCTTCCGTTTAGGCAGAATCCATTAAGTTATCATTCATTGGTGTAGACTGTTGTCTTGAAGCCGGAGTTGCTTGCTCTGACTATGATGTCTAGGAAGGGCAGGCGTCCTTTGTTTGCTTATTCCACAGGTGAAATTGAGCCCAGAAGCAGAGAACTCTTGCAGGTTCCGAACACGAACAAAAATATCATCCACGCAATGGCAGTATATGGAGGTGCGGTTGATAGATAAAAGTGTAGATTCAATTGTTCCCATGAAGAAGTTAGCGATCAAGACTCCGAGGGGACTGCCCATACTTACACCGTCTATTTGCTGGTATAGCTTGTCACTGAACAGGTAAAGAGGGGTAGGATAGCTTTTTGGCGATAGGTTAGTTGGGTTCTGCCAGAGAAAAAAAATCGAAAGCACAAGCACGCACGCATATATATACAAACACTTGAACGCAAGCAGCCGCTTGCCCCTCCCACACATACACACACTTGTAAACATGATGGCACATATTCAAAAACTTTAAATACACAAGTATACATGAATATTAAATACTTGTACACAAGGAAACACAAACACACAGAGAGAGAGGAAAAAAAGGAAAAAAAAGTTTTAACTGTTTATGTGCGGTAAAGACCCTAATCTCCTCAAACTTAAGCAAATTTGCATCTTTCTATCATAAAGATAGAGATGTTTACATATATATATATATATATATATATATATATATATATATATATATATATATATATATATATATATATATATATATATATATATATATATATAGATGGCGCTGCACGTCAGCTGCCACGGCGGAAGAGCTCTCCTCACTTTTTCTCCAATTTTAAGTACGACGCTCTGTTTTACACGGCTAGCATAGCATAAACTAGTTCCTGAATACATCAGGAAGCGTTTAAAGATGCTGAATATTGATACAACACTCCTGGGGATGGTAATAGCAGCAGTTGTGATGGGAGAGTGTAGTGGTTTCCCAGCTCAAGGCAACCCGCACCACCAAGTAAACACACTCGATCGTCAGCTACTCCTGGATCTTCGTCCACCAGAGGACTCCGTACCACCTACGCACCTCCTGGATAGCGTTAAGTGGCTACAATTTGTAAAGGCAAGTCAAAGTGCAGCAAATGACAAAAATAAGGATACCAAACGAAGAAGAGGCAGGAGAGGAGGCGTTCGAGCAAGACTGAGAAGACGAGGCATAAGGACACCGCTGCCTAGGATAACTTTCGGAAACGTTCAGTCAGTCAGGAACAAAATAGATGAATTGGCTGCAAATTGTAAGTACATAAGGGATTACCGAGAAAGTGGAATCATATCAGTTACGGAAAGCTGGCTTCAAGATAAGGACGTGGATGTAACCGTAATTATTGATGGTTTCACACTGGTGACAGGAGACAGGAAGGGAACAGTGAAACAGTGTGGAGGCGATATAGCAGTATATATCAATAAGAGATGGTGTGCCCAAGTCAATATTAAGGAGCGTGTCTGCTGTGATGACTTGGAATGTTTAGTGATAACGTGTCGCCCTTTTTATCTTCCCCGTGAGTTTAGTAATGTGACAATTATAACTGTGTACATCCCACCAAGTGCTAATGAGTCAGTTGCTTGTGATCTATTACATAACTGTGTAAACAAGTATGAAAATGTCAACCCAGAGGGTATAACAATTGTGATGGGAGACTTTAACCACTGTGATTTTCAACCATGGGTACCTATGCACCAGTAGATGGTTACTTGCCCCACAAGTGGCACCAATATCTTAGACAAGTTTTACTGTAATGTTAGAAGTGGTTATTTTGCATATCAAAAACCTAAATTAGGAAACTCCGACCATAACATGATTTTTATGGCCCCGATTTAATAATAATAATAATAATAATTAATAATAATAATGGTATTGATAATAATAACTAATAATAACAGTAATAATAATAATAATGATAATAATAATAATAATAATAATAATAATAATAATAATAATAATAATAACAAATTAATAAAAACAAAATGAACGTATACACACTGCCATAGCCTTTACAATCATTAAAATCTGATAACATCTTCACTAAACATGATAAAGGACGTGGCACAGTTATCCTTCATAAATATAAGTACATTGAAAGGTCCAACTTATTTTATCTGACGAAATTGAATTTAAGTACATCTCATATGATATGTGTTTATAAACTGTTTAGGGGACAAATTACCCTTAGGAAGTTTCTTAACTTTTAAAACTATTACCAAAGAGCCGTTCAGATCCTTTTTTTTCTAGTGGTTCTTCTCCAGGGATATTACATGGATTGCCTAAAACACACAAGGCTGGCCTACCCATTCCACCCACTCTTAGTATTATCGGTATTACAATTACAACCTAGCTAAATTTTTTATACCTATTTTTGAATCTCTTACATCAATAAACCTTAGAAAATTCCTTTGAATTTGCAATAAAAAAAAATGTAGATTTCAGCCATAATGTTATGGCCCGTTTCGATATTCTGACTTTATTCACTAATATCCCTCTCATTGAGACCATTGATATCATTATTGACAAGTTATTTGGTAACCGACTTTCATGAATTTTTCTAAGACTTTTCATAGATTTGTTTGAATTAGCAGTAAAATTCCTCGTTTCTTTTTCAACAAAAAAGCTATATATTCAAACTGACGGAGTTGCCATGGGGACTTGCCACTACATCTCTGTATCACCATGAGAAAAAGTGGTTATCTGACCGACATACTTCTTTTAAATAAAATTGTTACTATAGATACGTAGATGATGCATTTCAACTGTTCAGTAATATCAACTACATACCTCTTTTCTTACAGTACTTTATTTCCAAACACAAAAACATTATTTTCAATTCTGAAATAGAAAGCAATAATTCATTCCCATTTCTTGACGTCCAGGTCTCTCGTAAAGACAATAAAATTATCACTTCTGTATATCACAAACCCACCTTCACTGGTTTAGGCATGAAGTACTTATCCTTTATTCCTAAATTATTAAAAAATTAATGCCATCCAAACTTTACTATATAGATGCTATACTATCTCATCAGATTGATATGTATTCCGTTATGATTTTTTTTTTTGACTAATTTCTTTAATAACAATGGTTTTCTCTTTCTGATTGAAACTGCATCTGAAAATTTATCAGATTGATGTGTATTCCATGATTATTTTTTTTGACTAATTTCTTTATTAACAATGGTTTTCCTCGTTTTTTGATTGAAACTGCATCTCTAAATTTTTGAACAAGGTGTTTCAATAACCTTCAATACCTGTTGAGAGCAAATCTAACATATATTTCCTCAAGTTCCCCTTTTATGGCCATCTAAGTTTCATTATTCATAAAAAAAAAGATCAATTATTAAAATTACATTTTCCGTATGAAAAAAATTGAAATTATTTTGATTAATCCTCTCTCTCTTAAATCTTATTTTCCTTTTAAAGACTACATTCCTCCGTTGTTAATTTCTATTATTGTATATGAATTCAAATGTTTGATATGTAAAAGTCGATACATCAGTGAAATAGTAAGGAACCTAAATCTTCGTATCGCCGGGTGCGTCCCCTAGAATGGGCTGCCCTCTTTCTAATCCAGCTTTTTCTTCCATACGTGAACATTATTCTACTTTAAGTCACCCTTTTTCTGCAGAAAATTTCAAAATTATAGCAAGAGGAAATTCACATTGTATCACTGAAATACTTGAATCATTAATTATATGAAGGAGGCAATAGGCACCTGCCAAAACAATAATTACTCCAAGTGAAGCATTGGATCAGAAGGTGCTGTGAACTTATCATTAAACCCAGCTGTGACCTCACTGAACGTTTCCCTTTGTCTCAAAACACAAGGTGGCAGTCACAGCCTGCCTTCTAAAGACAACTCTCTTCCTCCACACAAAACTACAAGCACCTAATAACACATACACTCTTGACTCAAAATTTCAAAATTATCATGGCGACTCCTACACCAGCCTCGGAGTCTCCATCTGGGGAAGGGACCACAAATGTCCCCAGGTCGGACTGCCCTTCTGACAACGACCTTAAGTATCTTGACACCCCCCTCAACTTTTTCTTCATTAACTTCTGCAATATTTGCGGTCTAAGATCTAAATTTAAATCTGGACAACACCACCTCTCCTCTTCTAAACCTCATTTTCTTTTTCCTCACTGAAATTCAGGTGTCTGAGGCAAATGAAAGTAGCCCCTTTTCTGTTCCTTCCTACTTTCTTTATCCTCATTTTCGATCCCAAAACAGGATGTTGCATTTATGTGCGCAACGATTTAATCTGCTCTCGTGCCCACGCTCTTGAATCTTCAGAGTTTTCCACCGTCTGGCTACGACTACAGAGTCACTCTCAAACTAAATATATCTGTGCTGTATACCTGTCACCTAACTCCTCTGACTATAAGAAATTCTTTGACTACTTAACTTCCAGAGTGGAGCACATTCTGACTTCCATTTTGCAGAAATCCCCATTCTTGGAGACTTCAATGTTCACCACCAGCTTTGACTTTTCTCTCCCTTCACTGATCATCCTCATGAACTAACCTTCAACTTTGCTATCCTCCACGACCTAGAGCAATTGGTGCAACAGCCTACTCGTATTCCTGACCGTCTTGGAGATACGCCCAACATTCTTGCCCTTTTTCCTGACCTCTAATCCTTTTGCTTATGCTGTCACCCTCTCTTCTCCGTTGGGCTCCTCCGATCACAATCTCCTATCTGTATCTTGTCCTATCGCTCCAATCCCTCCTCAGGATCCCCGTAAGCGAACGTATCTCTGGCGTTTTGCCTCTGCTAGTTAGTGGGACCTGAGGAGTTATTTTGCTGAATTTCCTTGGAATGACTATTGCTTGCGTGTCAGAGACCCGTCTTTGTGTGTGGAGCGCATAACAGAGGTGATAGTGTCTGGTATGGAGGCGTACATTCCTCACTCTTTTCTCGACCTAAACCTTCCAAACCTTGGTTTAACAATTGCCAATTAGCTTAACCTCAGTGCCAATTAGCCTCAGTCATGCAACCTCAGTCGCATGTAAAATGCTTGAAACACTAATAAGAGATAAATTCGTCAATCACTTAGAAGAAAACAACTTAATAAAAAAATACTCAACACGGCTTCCGTAACAAACGCTCTTGTTAGACGAACCTCTTAGAGTTCTATGATATTCTGAACCAGTACGACGAGAGTAAAGAGTAAAACGGTGGATATATTTTGATTTTCAAAAGGTCTTTGACAAAGTCCCTGACAAAGACTGACTGATTAAACTAAAATCACACGGTATCCAAGGCGACGTGTTGCGATGGGTTGAAAACTGGCTAAATAACCGTAAAAAAAGCCTAGTAATACGCTTTGTTTACGATGGACTAACAAGTGTTTACTATTGGACTAATGTAACCAGGAGGGTTCCACAGGAATCAATCTTGGGACCTGTTTTCTTCCTTGTTAATATCAATGACATAGATGAGGGTGTTACCAGTATAATATCGAAGTTTGCTGATGAAACCAAAATGGCGAAATTCCGTAGTCTCTAATGGACAAGTAACAGAAATGCAGAAAAAAAAAAAAAAAATCTAGGCAAATTGATTGAGTGGGGACAAACCTGGCAGATGAGTTTTAATGCAGATGAGTGCAAAGTGCTTGACATAGGGTATAAAAACGAGAAAGCAAAGCATATTTTAAATGGTACCCAACTTAAAAGTGTTGACAACGAAATTGATTTAGGAGTGAAAATATCGAGAAGTCGTAAAGAAAGCAAATAAGGTAATTGGCTTAATCGGTAGATACAATCATCACTTTGTATAACTCTTTAGTCCGTCCCCTTTTGGAATATTGCGTTCAAGCATGGTGCCCCTACTACCAGAAAGACATTGATAAATTAGATAGAGTTTAGCGCAGAGTAACAAAAAAGATACCAAGCCTAAGAAACAAATAATACGAAGAGCGTCTTAAAGAATTAAATATCTTCCCATTAACACAAAGGAGATTAAGAGGTGACTTAATACAGCTGTTTAAAATAATCAAAGGCATTGATAACATGGACTGCAGTAAATATTTCACGATAGACTCTTCAAATTACGCGGGAGGAAACGGCTGGAAAATTGTTGGGAAATCCTTCAACTCTCACGAATCAAATATTTTTTTTTTTCCATCGAGTTGTAAATCTATGGAATGGGCTTCCTCGGGACGTGATAGACTGCAACACCTTTGAGACTTTTAAACGCCGTCTTAATAAATATCTTGCCTGCAATCCGCGGCTAACAGCGTTTGTTTGCTAGTGATTAACTTCCTTGCGCTCAGGAAATGTGGGCACATTTCATCTATTTTCTTTCTTTCCTATAAAATTTCCTTCTTTTTTTTCCTCTAACCCCATAAGGTATTTCTTTCCGACCTATTTTTCCTGTATGGCTTATGGCGGAGGAAGTGGAGGGTGGGGAGACACCCTTCTGCTTTTCTGTCCTTTTCTTCTACTATCACCTTAGTAGTCTTAGGTCAGGTCATCCCGTGAGGACCACAAGGTCTGATGTGGCCTGTTTTTCTGTGTAACTCTATGTAACTCTATGTAACACAGCTTAAGCCTTCCATCACCAGAATCTCATGTACTTTATATTTCTGCCCGGAACCATGCCAAGTCTGTTCTCCAACTGTCAAAATCTTTCAAGATGTAATTCCCGTCGTGACTTCTGGCATCTAACCAAAAAATATCTCCAATAACTTTGCTTCTTCTTTCCCTCCTTTATTTCAACCAGATGGCACCACTGCTATCACATCTATTTCTAAAGCTGAACTCTTCCCTCAAACCTTTGCTAAAAACTCTACCTTGGACGATTCTGAGCTTGTTCCTCCATCTCCTCCACCCTCTGACTATTTCATGCTACATATTAAAATTCTTCGCAATGATGTTTTCCATGCCCTCGCTGGCCTAAACCCTTGGAAGCCTTATGGACCTGATGGGGTCCCTCCTATTGTTCTCTGAAACTGTGCCTCCGTGCTTGCACCTTGCCTAGTCAAACTCTTTCAAGTTAGTCTATCAACATATACCTTTTCTTCTTGCTGGAACATTCAGCTTGTTCCTAAAAATGGTGACCGTTCTAATCCCTCAAATTATCGTCCTATTGCTTTAATTTCCTGCTTATCTAAAGTTTTTGAATGTATCTTCAACAGGAAGATTCTTAAACATCTGTTACTTCACAACTTTCCATCTGATCGCAAGTATGGGTTCCGTCAAGGCTACTTACTCTATTGGTAATCTTCTGGTTATCCTTACTGAGTCTTGGTCATCTTCTTTTAGAGATTTTGGTGAAATTTTTGCTGTTGCCTTGAATATATCAAAAGCTTTTGATAGAGTATGGCACAAAGCTTTGATTTCCAAACTACCCACCTACAGCTTCTATCCTTCCCTCTGTAACTTTATCGCAAGTTTCCTTTCTGACCGTTCTATTGCTGCTGTGGTAGACGGTCACTGTTCTAAATCTATTAACAGTGATGTTCCTCAGATTTCTGTCCTGTCACCCACTCTCTTCTTATTATTCATCAATGACCTAAACCAAACTTCTTGTCCTATTCACTCCTATGCTGTTGATACCACCCTGCACTTTTCCACGTCTTTTCATAGACGTCCAACCCTTCAGGAAGTAAATATTTCACACAGGGAAGCCACAGAACACCTGACTTCTGATCTTTCAAAAATTTTTGATTGGGGCAGAGCAAACTTGGTATTGTTCAATGCCTCAAAAACTCAATTTCTCCATCTGTCAACTCGACACAACCTTCCAGACAACTATCCTCTCTTCTTCAATGACACTCAACTGTCCCCCTCTTCTACATTGAACACCCTCAGTTTGTTCTTTACTTATAATATGAACTGGAAACTTTACATATCTCTATCAAAAACAGCTTCTATGAAGTTAAGCGTTCTGAGACGTCTCCGCCAGTTTTTTTTATCCCCCAAGCTGCTAACTCTGTACAAGGGCCTTATCTGTCCCTGTATGGAGTATGCTTCACATATCTTGGGGGTTCCACTCACACCCGCTCTTCAAGACAGAGTGGAATCAAAAGTTTTCGTCTCATCATCTCCTCTCCTCTGACTATCTTCAGCCTCTCTCATTGCCGCAATATTGAATCTCTAGCTGTCTTCTACCACTATTTTCATGCTAACTGCTCTTCTCATCCTGCTAACTGCATGACTCCCCTCCTCTAGCGGCATCGCTGCACAAGACTTTCTTCTTTCTCTCACCCTATTCTGTCCACCTATCTAATGCAAGAGTTAACCAGTATTCTCAGTCATTCATCCCTTTCTCTGGTAAACTCTGGAACTCTCTGCCTGCTTCTGTTTTTCCACCTTCCTATGACTTGAATTCCTTGAAAAGGGAGGTTTGAAGACACTTATACTTCAAATTTTTAACTACCGCTTTGGACCCTTTTCTGGGACTGGCATCTCAGTGGGCTTTTTTTATTTTTTTTATTGGATTTTTGTTGCCCTTGGCCAATATCTTCTACATAATATATATATATATATATATATATATATATATATATATATATATATATATATATATATATATATATATATATATATATATATATATATATATATATATATATATATATCGTTCTATTTACAAAGGAATATATATATATATATATATATATATATATATATATATATATATATATATATATATATATATATATATATATATATATATATATATATATATATATCGTTCTATTTACAAAGCAACAAGATCTAGATTTTCAATTGTATCCTTGTCCTCTTTTTTCCTTTTAAAGTACTAATCTTCATTTTTTTTCTTATTTACTATTGATTAAATTTTTGCTTATTAGCATGCTCTTTAATGTTATCAATTTAGGTTTTGTTTTCTGTGTGTGTGGCTGAATGAAATCAAGCTAACAACTCAGAGTGAATTTTCTTCCATGCTACCCCGGCATCAGGTGAGCCAGATGAGCCACTCGGTAGAAGGAAGGAGATTCAGGATGGGAGAGGCAGCTCTGTCAGTAGCAGCAGCACTTCTTGGGCAAAACGTTTCCTCCATGAAATTCTTAATTGACACTCCTTCCCGAGTGTTTTTGGGATCATGGGTAATCTTCTCCCTGATTGTTAGTACTGCTTACACGGGGAATCTTATTGCTTCTCTTGCACTGCCTAAGTCACCGGAACGCCCTGAAACCCTCGAGCACCTTATCAACGCTGTCAACAGGTGGGTGAAACAATGGTTGGGATAGGATAAACAAACATTTAGATTATATAATAATAACCTCTTACCTCTAAATATTGACATTCTCCCACAAGAGACTATACTGCATATATATATATATATATATATATATATATATATATATATATATATATATATATATATATATATATATATATATATATATATATATATATATATATATATATATATATATATATATATATATATATATATATATATATATATATATATATATATATATATATATATATATATATATATATATATATATATATATAATTATATATAATAGCCAAATAATTCCATATGTTCAAACTGCAAACTTTCTCGGATTCCATATAAGCAACAGATGATATAATAAACAGATAAATCACAATAAGAGAAAAGCTAAGTTGGCATTCAGACAATTAAAAGATTTGAAAAAAAAAATAGATAAATAAAACTTAACTCCTTGTAAAATTATGTGTACTACCCATCTTATTGCTACTATCAAAAACAGCACTAGCAAAATTAGAAAAAAATTCAAACAACAAAAGATTACGCTTATGGTAACACTAAATACGTGCCTCCTATTGGCTAACATGAACGAAATATCTTCATATTATTCACGCAATTTCTTTGTATACCAGACGCAGGGATACTTATTCATATTTGATTGCATTACACTACTTCCTTCACTGGTAGATACATTTGTAAGACTACCTAAGTAATGTTAATGATTACATACATATTTTAAACACTACGTAATTCGTGCGTATCTGCCATCAGTTCTCGTTTGGAAGCATTCCGGAACTGGTTCCCACCCAGCTCTTCTGCGGTCATTCCACAGTTACTGAGGAAGGATTAAGGAAATTGAAATCACGATATAGCTAGCATGACTAGCTACGGCGAAGTCACCAATCGAATTTTAAAAGAGAATAAACCTCTGGTTACATATAAAGGAAAAAATCTTAAAGAAAATGTTAAATGCTGACCTAGCGATCACATTTAATGAAACACGTGTAAGAGATTCTCCTGCCCGTATATACGCTCAATATATATATATATATATATATATATATATATATATATATATATATATATATATATATATATATATATATATATATATATATATATATATATATATATATATATATATATATATATATATTATCATTATTATTATTATTATTTTTTTTTCAGGATAACTATGCCCTCTTATGGGTCAGCATACCTCGACTTCTTAAAGAGCTCTGACTCTGAGTCCTTCAGGGCGTGGGGAGAAATGATGGACGTAGGAGTGTCTGTGATGGATGGACTTCAGCAAGCTACTGAACAAAGGTTTCTTCAAATTCGTCGTTTCCTTCAATTCAACAAGTGACAAGTAACAAAGCAACCAGCATTGCAGATATTACTTTTCTATCTGGCTCCTGATTCTCTGACAAGTGAAATAAATTAAATTCTATATTAAAAGATACAACAGAAATATATTTAAGGAAGAGTTCTTCATTTTGTTGTGAATCATCACTCATGTCCTTAGGAGCATGAAATATTTTGATAGGCTATCTAAGACAGTACTTTGTCACGTGGATCATAATCGTTGCTGTTCTATAATTTTCTCAACCTCTAGCTAAGAACACTATCACAAGAAAATGTAAAAGTCTTTCAAAAATTAACTCTGTATCGTAACTTCTGGCACTTATGCTAAAAATATCTGCAATAAATTTTCTTCATCTTCTCTTCTATTTAAACCTGATGGCATAATTGCTTTCTCATCTATCTCAAAAGCTGAACTCTTAGTTCATTCCTTTGCTAAAAAAAAAAAAAAAAGTTCTACATCAGGGCTTGTTCCTCCTTCTCATCCACTCTCCTACTAATTCATGTCTCCCATTAAGATCTTCCACAATGATGATGTTAGTCCTCAGAAGGCTTATGGATCCGATGGGGTTCCTACTATTGTTCTCCAAAATTATGCCTCCATCCGATGGGGTTTCTCCTATTGTTTTCCAAAATTATGCCTCCGTGCTTGTAATTTGTCTAGTAAAACTCTGCCAGTTCTGTCTTTCAACATCTACCTTTCCTTCCTGTTGGAAGTTTGCCTATATTCAGGCTGCTCCTAAAAAGGGTGACTTTTAATCCCTAAAACTATCTTCCTATTGCTTTACTTTCCTACTATTTTAAAGTTCTTGAATCTATCATCAACAGGAAGACTGCTAAACATGTCACCTCACAACATGATAGCCAGTTTTGATTTCGTCGTGAGCGCTCTGCCAGTGATCTTTTGGCTTTTTTTTTATTGAGTCTTGGTCATCCTCTTTTACTAATTTTGGTGAAACTTTCGGTGTTGCCTTAGACATCAAAAGTTTTTGATTGAGTCTGGACCAAGCCCTCATTTCTAAACAACCCTACCAAGGCTTCTAGCCTAGTCTTTACAACTTCGTTTCAAGTTTCCTTTCTGACCGTTCTATTTTTGCTATGGTAGATGGTCACTTTTCTCCTAAGCCTATTAATTAACAGTGGTGTTCTTCAGTCTTATCACCCACTCTCTTCCTATTACATATTAATAAACTTCTATGCTGAATTTATTGCCTTTTCCACTTCTAGGCTGATGATACCATTTTGCACTTTTCACTCTCCAGGAATTAAACAACTCATGAAGGGAAGCCACCTGATTTCTAATCTCTCTAAAATTTATGAATAGGGAAGACCGGGAAAAACTCAATCCCTCCACTTATCAACTTGACACAATCTCACACACAACTGTCTCCTCTTCTTCAGTGAAATTCAACTACCCTCCTCCCCTCATACACACACACACACACACACACACACACACACACACACACACACACACACACACAATATCCTCGGTCTTTCTTTTACTAATAATCTAAACTGGAAACTTCACATATCATCTCTAGCTAAAACAGCTTCTATGAAGTTGGGTGTCCTAAGTCTTCTCCGCCACTTTTCTGTCTCCCCTCTCCCCCGAACACACACACACACACACACACACACACACACACACTGGAGCCGCGTTCTCATATTGGCGAATTTTTATGCCGTCTCCACTATAATTAGGCTGCGACTTCCTGAACGGCGACTCTGTTACGAATGTGTTGCGACTCCCATGCTTGGGAACGTGCTGTTAACGCGCTGGTAGCGCTCTAGGAATGCACTACATGTAGCGACCGCGTTGCACCACTTACGCGAATCCGCCGCGACCAAGGAGGATGCGTTGGAAACGCGCTGCCATTCGCTGGAAATATGCTGTGAATGCAGTGCGACTCAACGATGAAATGTGTGTGTGTGTGTGTGTGTGTGTGTGTGTATATATATATATATATATATATATATATATATATATATATATATATATATATATATATATATATATATATATATATATATATATATATATATATATATATATATATATATATATATATATATATGGTCCACTTAATGTCAGGTTCCATAGAGCAGGGGTTCCCAACCTGAGGTACATGTACCCTTAGTGGTACATTTGCACTTTTCAGGGGTTACTATGGGTTTCAGGGAATGACCACTACTGTACAATACATGGTGTTGTAATCTGCGGTCACACTGCACATTTTTTTTTTTCTAATTTCCTAATTTTAGTAAGCAAAACTTTGATTTAAATCATATCAAGAGTAGGGTGACTAAAATTTGGTTTTCAGTATTATGGGCGCAATCTGAACGTACTGATGAACGTGTCCATGTACGGGACGTGTACAGTACGAGACTGGCGGGCGGCTCCGGCCTGAGTCACTCAGTTCTTTTTTTTCTTTTCTTTTATGTAGAAAGGACACTGGCCAAGGGCAACAAAAATCTAATTAAAAAAAAATGCCCACTGAAATGCCAGTCCCATAAAAGGGTCAAAGCAGTAGTCAAAAGTTGATGGATGAGTGTCTTGAAACCTCCCTCTTGAAGGAATTCAAGTCATAGGAAGGTGGAAATACAGAAGCAGGCAGGGAGTTCCAGAGTTTACCAGAGAAAGGGAAGAATGACTGAGAATACTGGTTAACTCTTGCGTTAGAGAGGTGGATAGAATAGGGGTGAGAGAAAGAAGAAAGTCTTGTACAGCGAGGCCGCGGAAGGAGGCGAGGCATGCAGGTAGCAAGATCAGAAGAGCAGTTAGCATGCAAATAGCAGTAGAAGACAGCTAGATATGAAACAATGCGGCGGTGAGAGAGAGGCTGAAGACAGTCAGTTAGAGGAGAGGAGTTGATGAGACGAAAAGCTTTTGATTCCACCCTGTCTAGAAGAGCAATATGAGTGGAACCCCCCCAGACATGTGAAGCATACTCCATACATGGACGGATAAGGCCCTTGTACAGAGTTAGCAGCTGGGGGGGTGAAAAAAACTGGCGGAGACGTCTCAGAACACCTAACTTCATAGAGGCTGTTTTAGCTAGAGATGAGATGTGAAGTTTCCAGTTCAGATTATAAGTAAAGAACGGACCGAGGATGTTCAGTGTAGAAGAGGGGGACAGTTGAGTGTCATTGAAGAAGAGGGGATAGTTGTCTGGAAGGTTGTGTCAAGTTGATAGATGGAGGAATTGAGTTTTTGAGGCATTGAACAATACCAAGTTAAAAGTCTGATGCAGGAGTGGGATATAGTATTATATTCCCTTCCTTCTGTGGAGGTGGTAGCCTTCTGAGAGTTGCATCTGTTTTTACAGCAGAGTTATCTGACATTATTCTTGCCCTGAAAATATTTTTTTTATTTACCGGTTTCAAGTTTTACTATTTTTAGTGACTCCCGTAGTGCGTTGTCTGCCCTAGATCATTTTACTTCCTCTCTCCCTCCCCTAATTTTATCTGTTTTAGAGCTTCCCTTTGCCAGACCTTACTCAGCCGGCGAGGCTTATCTGATCCTACGTTACTTATAGGCGCATAAACATGAGATTGTGTAAGTGGTGTGGGGATAGCTACCCGCACACACGACACCGAAACGCCTGAAGAGACCAGAGAAGGAGGAGTCCTCGACAAAGTCGTATCGGTATCGCTCTTGGAGGAGGGCTTATTTGGTTGATAGGCATATAAACCCTCTATATCAATATCAGAATTGGATGAATCACTTGGATTGATTATGTCTGGCTCAGGGACAACTAACGCTCCCACAGGGACGCCCGTTGATTCCAGGGACTTAACAGACCCCCGGGAACATTTCTGGTAGGACTGAGGAGGAAGCGTGGGAGAATTGTTAGTATGTTGCTTAGGCGGTTTAAAAGTCTTGGAAATCGTTCGTGGTTGGGAATCTATGGGGGCGTGGATTTCGACAATATGTACTTTTATATGAGAAGTCTGTGATGTAGCTGGTGAAGATGCAATGGAGGGCTTTGCTGAAGATGAAGTGGAGGCTTTGGTTGAAGATGACACTCTCCAAAACAGAAAACCTGTTGCAGATAGTAACTGAAGGAGCGACATTCTTACAAGAACGGGAAGAAACATTTGATGGTTGAGAAAGGTGGGAAGGTGTTGCAGCCTTATTACGAGTGGTAGAGGTAGGGAACTAGAGTGGAGGGAGGAGGCGGATGTATTTGCCTAACTATCTTTCTGTCTAAAAAGAAGTTGCCGCCTGGCACTACCATGACTAATGAACGGAGAATTAGCCTGTTGAAGGATGTCCTGCTCAAGGCGGTACGTCTTACATTGTCGAGAGCTTCCCTGCAGAAGTAATAAGGGTGTGATTCGCATTCAGGAGAAGGGTGGGAATCAAGGTCAGAGTAGTTACCAAACTATTGAAGACTTGTACAGTTGTTCCTCTCATGACCGAACTCGTAACATCGGTAATATTGAAAGCCTTTACTGGAAGAGAGAGAGAGGACTGATCTTAACACGGTCAGGAAGAAAAGAACCATAGAATGTGAGGATTATCATATAACCATTGCCTTTAATCTTGGCCATTCGTTGAACATTATGTGGACATAACTGAAGGATGTCATCTTCTGAGAGTTTGAACAGGTCCTGGTTGCAAATACGTCCTTTACAGTAACTGAATGTTCGGTTTGGCTTGATAGATTCAAAGACTCGATCAGAAGGGCATGGTAGATGGAGGAGCATCATCGTCTGTGTTAAATCTTTAGCTCGGATCAAGACACGTTTGCCATATTTCTTGATGTTATTTGTAGAGAATACTCCAATCTTGGCTGCGTGAATAAAGTTCCCTCGACCTTCCCTATAATATGCTGCAAAGCGGGGGCGGCTTGTCCATAATGCCTGGTGGGCTGTAGACCTCTCTGTCTCACACCCTTGCCAGGCAGATGAGTGATTCATTCATATAATTCAATTAAAAAATAAATAAATAAATAAATAATATTATACATTTTGTGTTTTTCATTGTTTTTTTTTTGTGTGTGATTTTCTAACACAAAATACTACCAGGTTTGATAAATTAATTACAGAGTAAAACACTTCCACGATTGGCGCAGCGCCATCCAGACTAACAGGGCTAGTCAGTTCAACCCTGCGCGGCACCCTGAGGAGGAGGCTTTATCCGCGCTGTGTGTTGGTTAAAGTGCATTACGTCGATGATTCGTGAATACTAGCCAGTTTTAGCACCCTTCGTGACAACCGAAGATTAGTTTCAGTGTCCTGGTTACTTCAATACTACATATTGTACTTGATAACTTGATAAATGTTCCTCATAGCTTTGGCAACGCATAAATTTTAAATTATGAACCTATGAGTACAAAACGTAACGTTTGTGATTCAAATAAAACTGCCCACAGTACGGCCTCATTAGTATTGTAATCTGAATTTTTTATGCAGCCTCCCCAATTTTTTTTTTTTTTTTACCACGATCCGTCACTTTTTCTGCATCATGAAAAACATTAGGACAATAATCATTCTCGCTGTCAGCTACATTGCTTGATTGAATGATCTCAACAGTTAAGTTGTTCTCTCCAAGACGCAGAAAATTTATTGCCTCAAGAGCAGCTTTGGCAGTAACGTCTGATGTAAGTGTCACGTAACACCGATTAGAGAGACAATCACCATCATATTTGAGACGCATATGGAGAAGTGTTCCGAAAGGCTTGAAAACTGAGTGATTAGCACGTTTGACATGGAGGCATGAAAATTAATGATCATTAGAGTGTCAAGACAAGACTCAACAACTGACCTAAGGCGTCTTTCACCTTGGGAAAAAAAAAAAAAAAAACACCAGGGGGAGTACGAGCTCCTGCCTGCACACCACCACAACCAGAGAGTGGAGAAGGCTGGTCTTCTAAACAAACTATAGATTACCTTTTAACTGTTCTTATTTGATTTATCTTATCAGTAATATAGTATTGGGCAGAACTTTATCTCTGCAATGGGAGAACATGGCGGCAAGTGAGGAAGACACGTAACGAACAATCCCAGGTCTTGGGGCCTGAGTAGGTGTGGTCAGTGTCCTGGGTACGTAACGAAAACGCCAGATATCTGGATCACTGGGGTTTCCATGTAAGAGACACGTCTCTGTGTGCTGAGCGCATAACAGAAATTATGATTTGGCATGGAGGTATACATTCCTCACTTTCTCTCGCTCTAAACCTTCTTAATCTTGTTTTAACCTTATCCTCTGCAGCATGGGTCGAAAAGGAACCACCCTCCTCACTTTCTCTCGCCCTAAACCTTCTTAATCTTGTTTTAACCATATCCTCTGCAGCATGGGTAAAAAAGGAACCACCCTATCAGAATTTTTCTAAATAAAACAAAATTCTTATCCAGAAATATTTTTAGGAAATTCTTACTATGTCATTCAAAATTTGATAAGGAATGAACATGTGAGAACCTGCAACAAAATCGTTTTTTTTTTTTTTTTTTGAAGCCGAAGCTGCTTCTGAACCCACAAATTCTCTGGGTCTTGAAACAGCAATTCAATTACTGAGGTCATTCGATCAAACAATGTAGTTGACAGCGAGAATGATTATTATCCTGATGTATTTGATGAGGCTGAGGAACGTGCCGCTAAAAAGCCTATTATAGGGAAGCATATTATAGGGAAGGTTTAGGTAATTTTATGTATGCTGCCAAGTATCTTGAAAGGAAGATTGGAGTCCTTTCTACAAACAATATCAAGAAATGTGGTAAAGATGTTATGATGAATCGGTGTGGTAGTCTCAACGTTGTCACCGATGTACTCGCCATATGAGTAGTCTTCTTTCTCTCTCTCTCTCTGGTTCTGTTTAGTGATGTTTAGCTCATTAAGAATTAGCGGGATGTGGAAACACCAGATCATTAGAGTTTATGTGTATTTACACACGGAAGCAAGGCTGCCTTCCGGACAAGCAACACACCCAAGTACCGCCAACCTCTGCCGGCACTTACTGATAACGGCACCGCAAGAGGCATAAGTTATTTTAAAAGAAAAGTTACTTCTAAAGTAATAATAATACTACATAAATAATGAAGAAAATATGTACAATTTCTCTCTATATCCTCTAGATATGAATATTAAATAGCTTTTAACAACATTCGCTTGACCCCAGCGCGCACAAGCCAGGCAGAGAGGAGGAGAAAGAGAAGGAAAAATCTAAATTAATAATAATAATAATAATAATAATAATAATAATAATAATAATTGCAACTAGCCCTAGTAATGATAATAATAATAATAATAATAATAATAATAATAATAATAATAATAATTGTAACTAGCCCTAACATCGCTCGGTCACATACCTGCCGTGTCCTCTCGGTACAAAAAAAAAAAAAAGTGTACCTAACCATAATATAGTGTGTTAACTGTGTGCTGGAGAAGATTGAATTTGTCGCTAAGGTCCTCTGTCAGTGCAGTTTAATATAATGTTGACTGGTTCTGGATATGTAAAGATAAGTAATGAGGTTAGAAGACATCAGATGACGTAAGTCATGAACTACATAATGACCCAAAACCCTTTGGATCGGTGTATCCTTCGACAAACAACTATTGATCGCCGTGGTGTAGGTGGAAAATAGGTCCTAGAAGTATGACATGTTTGTAGGATCATCGTCCGTCGTCACATGGGTCTATCATACTGCCAATAAGTGGATGATAAATGAAATTATATGGATGATAAAGAAAATGACAAGTGAAAATTACACAAGATTGAGTATGACGACACGTAGTGGTATAAATCCTCCATTCAAGCAACTACATGCACTGAACCAGATAGAGAACAGGAGGCATTTCATGCAGAAAAAAAGGCATATGGATAACGACAGCATTAAGGGCGAGAGCTTTTTATTATTATTATTATTGTCATTATTATTATTATTTTTTTTTTTTTCATGTAGGAGGGACACTCGCCAAGGGCAACAAAATCCCCCCACCATAAAAAAAAAAAAAAAAAAAAACGACCCACTGAGATGCAAGTCCCCGAATAGGGTCCCTTTTCAAGGAATTCAAGTTATAGGAATTTGTAGATACAGAAACAGGTAGAGAATTCCAGAGTTTACAAGAAAAAGGGATGAATGATTGAGAATAATGTTTAATCCTTGGAAAAAAAAAAAAAGGCCCAATGAAATGCCAGTTCCCGAATAGACTCCAAAGTGGTAGTCAAAAATTGAAGGGTAAATGTCTTGAAACCTCCATTTTTAAGGAATTAATATCATAGGAAGGTGTAGATACAGAAGCAGATAGGGAGTTCCACAGTTCACCAGAAAAAGGGATGAATGATTGGGAATACTGTTTAACCCGGCATTAGAGAGGTGGGCAGAATAGGAGTGATAAAAAGAGAAAAAGTCTTGTGCAGCGAGGCCGCGGGAGGAGGGGAGGTGTGCAGTTAGCAAGATCAGAAGAGCAGTTAACATGAAAATAGCGGTAGAAGATAGCAAGAGATGTAATATTGCGGCGACGAGAAAGAAGCTGAAGACAGTCAGTTAGACGAGAGTTAATAAGACGAAAAGTTTTTCATTCCACCCTGTCTAGAAGAGCGGTATGAGTGGAACCCCCCCTCCCCCATACATGCGAAGCACATTCCATACATGGACGAAAAAGGCCCCTGTATAGGGTTAGCAGCTGGAAGGGAGAGAAAAACTGGCGAAGACGTCTCAGAACGCCCAACTTCATAGAAGCTGCTTTAGCTAGATATAAGATATGAAGTTTCCAGTTTAGGTTATAAGTAAAGGACTGAACGAAGATGTTCAGTGTAGAAGAGGACAGTTGAATGTCATTGAAGAAGAGAGGATAGTTGTCTGGAAGATTGTGTCGAGTTGATAGATGGAGGAATTGAATTTTTGAGGCATTGAAGAATACTAAGTTTGCTCTGCCCCAATCAGAAATTTTAGAGAGATCAAAAGTCAGGCGTTCTGTCACTTTCCTGCGTGAACTGTTTACTTCCTGAAGGGTTGAACGTCTACGAAAAGACTTGGAAAAGTGCAGGATGGTATCATCATCGTAGGAATGGATAGGATAAGAAGTTTGGTTTAAAAGATCATTGATGAATAATAGGTGACAAGACAGAACCCTGAGGAACACCACTGTTAATAGATTTTGGAGAAGAACATTGACTATCTATCACAGCAGCAATAAAACAGTCAGAAAGGACACTTGACTTGAAGTTACAGAGAAAAGGATAGAAGGTAGCTTGGAAATTAAAGCTTTGTGCCAAACTCCATCAAAAGGTTTTGATATGTCGAAACACAGCAAAAGTTTCCCCAAAATCTCTAAAAGAGGATGCTCAACACTCGATAAGGAAAGTCAGAAGATCTGCTTCGAAGACTTCATCTAACAGTAGTCATAAGGTGGAAGCAAGCTGTCCTAGCTCGAGTGTGGTTAGTAAGTCGACTGCAGGAAAAGAGAAAGTTACGTGTCCCTACCCTCTATCAAAGAGATACCTACTTAAAATGGGATTATAAAAAAAGAACTAAGTACATAGAAACTTCACAAACGTCAGCTGTCTGATATAGATGTAGAAATTCAATTAAAGCATGAATTCAAAACAACTGCCCGATGAGCACTGCGAAGAGTGTTAGCATGTTCAAAAAAGATCCTTGATATTCGCTTTTAGAACAGAGATACACTTATGGAGATTTATGACCTGCCTGTTAACTGAAGCAAGATTCATGAAATGGGTATAATGTTCATGCAACTCAGGTACATCACTGTCCTTAGCAATTCCAAAAAGCGCCTGAGAAATCATTCCCAATGTATTAACTAACCCATATTTGGAACAGGCATGCTTTGGGTGCCTGCTAGTCATGCATAGCGGTTGGAAATTGGTGAAAGAGGAATGAGAATCTAGACATCAAAGGACGACACCTACATAATGTCAGGAAAAAAATTATATTGGCCATGCTTGGAAGGAAGTGTAAGTTGTTAAGTTCGTGGTCGGAGATTGTAATGATCGGGGTGAGGAGAGGTAGTAAGTGAAGGTGATAAGGAGGGGTTACTCGGTTCCAACTTGTATGTGTCCAATATCTATCCAACCTATCGCTATGAAATATTTCTACAGTATTCAGGTAAGGATCTACGACTTCAAATTTGTTGCCATTTCCCTCTCGGACAATTTAAGCGCGAACCCATGAACTTAGGAGATAATGTGGATTCCCTCGGGGGCGCTTCAACCATCACTGCATCACCTATTTTTAAAGTGACAGGAGCTGCACGCTTATGTTGTTATTCATAATTTTAGTTCTCCATTATAGACAAGCTTTGAAGGGTCCGCCAACAAATCGTAGGGCAACATTTTATCTACTCCATACAGAATGTAGTGCGGTGTTTTAACTGTCGATTTACACTCCGAACCATTTATGTAAGCTGCAACCTGCGGAATCCAATCTTCCCAATTGTCATGTAAGCTATTAACGACATGTTGGAAAGCTTCAAGAATCTTTCGATTTGCCCTCTCAATGAGGCTGTTCGAACTTGGGTGATAGGCTACTGTAAAGGTCTGTCTGATATTGTATTTTGAGCATATCTCTGTTAGCAAGGCATTCCGAAACTGTGCCATTATCACTAAGGAGAATACGTGGTGTGGTGTAAGGACAGAAAAGATGAGTGACTAATGCATGAACAATTCAAGGCTGTCATAGTTTTGACAGGTGCCAAAACTACAAAACGAGAGAAGTAATTTACACAAACCGAGTCCTTAATGAATGGTCGGTAGTAACCTGCAAATCCAAAGAATGATCATACATTTTCGCTAGACTTTTATTGTGGAAAGTGATTGACTATTACTTTATCATCGATTGTGTAAATACCTTAGCTATCAACGGCATGTTCCAAAAAGACGATCTTGGACTTCAAGAACTCGCATTTTGACAGTTTTACACGAAGGCCAGCTTCCTGTAGTCTGTAAAACTAAACGCAAAGTCTGAAGGTTTGACTCAACTGATTAAGCGATGATGCAATGATTAAGTGATCCAGGTTGGCATATACGGAGTTCCTTAACATACCTGCGAAAAAAACGTATTAATCATCCGATGAAAGGTAAGCGGAGCAGATTTGAGACCAAACGGCATACACAACCACTACTAGTTGGCGTGCTAAACGCAGTGAATTCTCTGGACTTCTTTGCCATGGGAACCTGCAAGTAACCAGAAAGTAAATTCAAAGTGCTGAAAATAGTACTACCACCCCCTAAGGACATTAACAAGTCACTTAAGACAGATAGGGAATAACGATCTTCCTCCGTTGCCTCAATTACTTTCCTAAAATTAATAACTGGGCGATAACTACCGTCCTTCTTAGGAACGAGGAAGAGGGGACTATTCCATGGGAAATGTGAATGTTCGATCACTCCTTGATGTAACCTCTCTGACTCGCTCTTCTACTATTGCCCTCTTGCTATGCGGTAATCTTTAGGCTGGAACATAGACTGGTTTGGTATTTAGTTTCAGTACGATACGGAATTCTGCGTGATTAGTATTACCAAGGGATTCGCCTGGCAACGTTATCACGTCGCGGTATTCTCCAAGAAGATCCAGTGCTTCAGCTCTGGATACTCCACAACACTGACAAGCGAACTTAGAATTGGGCCCTGCCCTAGCTCGATGTCAGCTGAGGACTGCACCACAGCGACACGAGCGGTAGGAAACTCTAAAGCCGCTTTCACACCAAGATAGCACGTCGCATGTGGCAAGTGGCAAGTGGCAAGTGACGAGTGGCACGGTGATTTCAGGCCAAGGTAGCACGTCGCCACGCGGGGTGGCAGTCCACAGTGCACAAGATGGCATCATCGGATGAGGAGGTTATTGTTGCTTTGATTGGTGCTGTAGTCGCCCACAGAAGAAAAAAAAAAAAAAAAAACGTCTGCTATGCAGTTCCATGCCTTGTCTTGTTCATCCTTCGAGATGTACTGAGGTGATGTTGTGTTATACAAACATTTGTATTTCTCCACAGCTTCTACAATTTTTATGTTAAATAGTTCGTTGTCTGGAAGAGGCATACTCGTAGTTGTGCACGAGAGCAAGCACAAAAGACAACTGACAACAAAAAAGACAACGGTTTCCTACAAGGCTGCGTGTCCCTCTCATCACGCAGTGTTTCACATGTGCTGGCGCAAATCTGTCTAGTCTCTTGAAAACTAATCAACATATGCCATACATCGAAAAGTTTTCATTTTATTGTATATTTTATTATTAAAAAAAAAATGTAATACTGCATCGTCTAATAAGTTTGGAAGTCAAAGTTCCATTAAGATTTGGCATCACAGCCCGGGGTGGCAAGTCGCACACTTAAAAAAAAAACGGACATGTTCAATGTCGGAGTGGCATGCAAGTCGCACGTGGCACATGCGACGAGTCACGCCACCTCGGTGAGAAAGGTTTCATAGATTTCCTCATGTTCGTTTTCAAGTGGCGTGCTACGTGCCATGCCACGTGCGACGTGCCACCTTGGTGTGAAAGCGGCCTAAGGGTGTTGGCAACACCTTTCGATCATACACCAACTCATCCCCAAGGGAGACTCCATGTTTCACACGTACTGGCCCCCCCCGTGGTGTTTACTATTATTGCAGAAGTCTAATGACATTCACGAACAGTGGAAAGAGTGGACTCCATCGCAAGGCACTGGATTTTACTGGGACCCGTGAAACATGTCACTATTGATTGGCGCATCAGGGACCGTAATGAGAATGTGCATCCGAATCCGTAATGAGAATGTGCATTTCAAATTTACATATGGATTGCAGGCGGTAGAAGGTACATGAACAGAGGAAAGTACATGCAAGGTACTCTCGTTACGCTTACTGCAGTTACTTTTGTCTTTGTGCCAGAGTGATTTGTCATTTCGATGGATTCATGGCTTGAAGTGTTTTCCCCTGATATAAGTTTTCCCCCGATATAAGGCTGCAATACCTTCCCCACTTTCTCAACCATCAAATGTTTCTTCCCTTTTCTGAGAATGTCGCTGCTTCAGTTACTGTCTGCAACAGGTTTTCTGTTTTGGAAAGTGTAACCTACTCTACATCTTCAACCAAACCCTTTACTATATCTTCATCAAAGCCTTCCATTACATCCTCACCAGCTACATCAAAGAACGACTTGCAAGACTCAAGACGCCACAGCAACATATTAACAGTTCAACCACACTTCCTGTTCAGTCCTACCAGTCCTACCAGAAACGTTCCTGGGAGTCTGCTGAGTCCCTAGACTCAACGGGCGTTCACCCTAGGAAAATCCCTTTGGGAGCGTCAGATGTCCCTCACCCAGACGTAATCAAAGTGATTTATCCAGTTCTGATATGGATATAGAGGGTTTTCTTCCCATCATTCAAATAAGACTTCCTCCAAGAGCGATACCGATGCTTAATTGTCGAGGAATCCTCCTCCTTTGGTCTCTTCAGGAGTTTCGGAGACTCGTGTGCAGGTAGCTATCCCCACACCAGTTACGAAATCTCAGGTTACTGCGCCTACAAGTAACGTAGGATCAGATAAGCCTCGCCGGCCAAGTTAAGGTAACAGCTAGTCAGGTTGGAAAAAGGAAAGCTTCTAACTGTGGCTTCCCTGAAAACCACCTCAAAATAGTAAAGTTCAAGATCCTGCAGTGAGAGGAACTCTGTGTGTTGATCTTTATTTTTTATTTATTTATTTATTTTATTTTATTTTATTTTTTTTATTTTTTTCCAAGAGATAATGCACGAATCAGTTCACTTTGGTTCTCCTGGATATCGTGCTTTCTTCTCCTCTACATATCCTGGTCAGGAACACCACGGTGCCACTGCCATGTTCATTTGCAATGATATTCCTTTTAACCACCTACAGATTCACTCGCCGCTGCAGATTGTTGCTCTTAAGGTTTTTTTTAATCTTTTTTTTTTTTTTTTTTTATTGTGCAGCCTGTATCTACCTCCCAGTGTTCCTATCGAGAAAAATGAACTTCATAATCTCTTAGATAATCGTCCTTCTCCTCTTATTTTATTGGGAGAGTTCAGTGGTCGCCATCCCTTGTGGGATGATGACGCTGGTGGTCTTTTAATTAATTCTTTTCTCGAGGATTCAGGATTGGAGATTATAAACTTCGGAGAAGTGACCCATTTCCACAGTCAAACCGGTATTTTTACAAAAATAGATCTCTCTCTCTCTCTCTCTCTCTCTCTCTCTCTCTCTCTCTCTCTCTCTCTCTCTCTCTCTCTCTCTCTCTCTCTCTCTCTCTCTCTCTGTATTTCTAATTTTTTTCATGATTTTAACTGGAAAGTTTTATCAGATCTGCATGGGAGCGATCGCTTCCCAATTTTATTGGAGTCAACTGATTCTGCACCACAGTCACGTCCTCCCCGATAGCGGCTAGATAAGGCGGATTGGCACCTATTCAAGTATCTCACCACCCCTGCCCGTTTAATAGAAGAGATAGGAAACTGTGATGAGGCTGCAACATACTTTACTGATGTCTTAAACTCCGCTGCTATTCAGTCCATCCCTAAGACCTCTGGCCAGTTTTCTAAACGTCCTGTTCCATGATGGAATGAGGATTGTACAGCCGTCGTTCAAGAAAAGCGCGACGCCTTTTCTCGCCTTCAACGGCATCGTGGGGACGTCCACCGTTTGGAGGCTTTTCGACGAGCGTGCCCGTGCTAGCCGCACCTTAAAGATAGCTCGGCAGGAATCTTAGAAGAGTTGCCTTTTCTGTCACAGATCACACATCACTCACCGAGGTCTTCTACAGAGTCCGCAAAATATCTGGGAAGTATTATTGTTTTATCTGATGGGAGCACGCTGGTAGACCCCAAAGGCAATTATCGATCTGTTTGCTGAGCAAGCTGCAAGTGTCTCTCGAAAGGATCCAACAACACTTATGGCACTTCGTTGCCATTTGAAATCTATTGGCGTCAGTTTTGAATCCTCTGTTGGAGTCTTATAATTTTCTCGGTCTGAATCACTCACGGATTTGTCTTCATTATTAAGGCGCTGTCAATTCTAAGAGTTTTGGCTCATACTTCTTGGGGCCTTCTTAGCCCTGCACCGAACTCTTATTCTTTTTAAATTAGAGTATGGTTGTGAAATCTATTCGTCTGCTATTGAGGCTCGGCTCCGTGTGCGGGATTCGGTGCACCACGCTGGTATTCGCCTGGCAACTGGTGCGTTCCGTTCATCCCCAATCCCTTACTTATTGGTGGATGCTGGTGTCCTGGCATTGGATCTACGCCGTCAGTCTCTAGTAATGAAGCGTTGGTATCGAATCCACCGCCTTCCTTGAGTCTGTCACTTGTACAACAGTTTCTCATGATGCACGTTCTCCCTTGTACGATGTTCGCTCTAGTTTTCCTAAGCCTTTTGGATAACGGGTGAGATCTGCGGGATTCGGTGCACCACGCTGGTATTCGCCTGGCAAATGGTGCGTTCCGCTCATCCCCAATCCCTTACTTACTGGTGGATGCTGGTGTTCTGGCATTGGATCTACGCCGTCAGTCTCTAGTAATGAAGTGTTGGTATCGAATCCACCGCCTTCCTTGAGTCTGTCACTTGTACAACAGTTTCTCATGATGCACGTTCTCCCTTGTATGATGTTCGCTCTAGTTTTCCTAAGCCTTTTGGATAACGGGTGAGGTCTGCCATGACCGAGTTTGATATACCCTTCATCTCCATTTGACCCCATCGCCTTCCAAGGGTCGAGTACTGGCAGATGTCGCGGGTATCGATCTGAGCTCCTGTTGTTAATAGTAAAAACTTATTAGGTATCACAGTACGAGTTTCGTGCTTTATTTTCGGAACACTCTTCGATACATTCTGGCTCCGTCCCTGTATAAACTGATGGTTCAAAGTCTGATGCAAGAGTGGGATATAGTGTTATATTCCTTTCCTTCTGTGGAGGAGGTAGCCTTCTGAGAGTTGCCTCTGTTCTTACGGCAGAGTTATCTGCCATTATTCTTGCCCTAAAAATAATTTTTACTTTACCAGTTACAAGTTTAGCTATTTTTAATGACTTCCGTAGTGCGTTGTCTGCCCTGGATCAATTTACTTCCTCTCTCCCTCCCTTAATTTTATCTGTTTTAGAGTGAATTCACCTGCTTTAGCTTAGAGGATATCACATAACATTTTGTTGGATACCCGCACATGTGGAAGTTCATGGGAATGAGAATGCCGATAGGCTGGCTAGAGAGGCGGCAACTCGGGTTGCTTCTTCCACCCCCATTCCCTTTCATGATTCATTCCCTTTCACTCCAGTATATGGGTGGCAGTTCTTGCCAGTTGGCAGGGCAGGTGAGAAGATTTGGTTGCCACCACTAAGATGGGTAAGATAACCTGTAACTTTCCGCCCATGGACATATGTCCATGTGCAGGGGCGCAACTCAGAGACTGCACTGACCCGTCTCTGGACGAGTCACACACGTCTCACTTATGGTTACCTCTTGTTACGGGAAACCCAATCATTCTGTGATGACTATTTAGCTCCCCTTACTGTACGACACTTTCTAGTGGAGTGTCTCAGTCCGGTGGAGCTGCAGGAGCGATATCTTTTCCGCTGTCGCGATGAGGATGGGATCTTCGAAATGTCGCTGATACTTGGAGAGAGGGCTCTCTCCCCGGGACATGAGGTTCTTATGTTTGTGGAGAAGGCTGGTCTTTTAAAGAAATTATAAGTGCTCTTCTATTTATTTTAAAAGTAAAATAATATTAGACAGAACCTTATTTTTGCACTGGGAAAACATGGAGGCAAGTAAGGAAGACAAATAACGAACAACGCAGGGTCTTGTGGCCTGGATTAGTGGGGTCAGTCTTGGGCACGTAACGAACAACGCCAGATATTTGGTTCAGTGGGATCAGTGATAGACACCAGATAGAAGGTTGTGAAGTGATAGATGTTTAAGAATCTTCCTGTTGAGGATAGATTAAAAAAATTTGCATAGGCAGGAAATTAAAGCAATAGGACGGTAGTTTCAGAGATTAGAACGGTCACATAGATACAGTATGTAGCCTGTATCAATACTGTAAGAACACTGAGCACTTTAGATTTAATTGTCCCAAGTTAGTGACAACCACGGCTCCTAAACCCCCTCAGAAGCCGGAGGCATTGATTGTGGCTCAGGGCCTGGACCAGGAGTGTTCGTTACGTGTATTCCTCACTTACCGCCGTCTTCTCCCATCTTCGCCAACTTCTGGCATCTAGCCAAAAATATCTCCAATAACATTGCTTCTTCTTTCCCTTCTTTATTTCAGCCAGATGGCACCACTGCTATCACATCTATTTCTAAAGCTGAACTCTTCACTCAAACCTTTGCTAAAAAATCTATCTTGGACCTTCACCTCACTCTTACATTACTTCTGGACATGCCCGAAAGCCTGACACTTGAATTACCTGCAGAATTAGCCTGACACTTTGTATGACCATACTCATATTGCATCATGGAGGGAGGGTCTGGTAGCAGGAGTCTCTTGTCTCTGCTAGGAGTATCGGTGTAGATTTAACACAGTTTGGTGTCAGGAAACACAATCCCACCAGTAATGTCCAAGGCCTTGTTAGCCCTGCCCACAGTGTTGGTGGATTTTTCCAGACAGAAGTCATGTCTGAGGAGATGAAATTTAAATTGAAGGGGAGGAAAATGGAGCTGAAGGAGAATAGATAAGCTAAAAGAGTGGAGGAGGTTTGATATGGGGAATGGAAATTGAAGACTGATAAAGCTAGAAAAGCCAGGAGGCTTGAGGCCGAGAGGGAGGCCAAGCGGCTTGAAGCCGAGGAGAAGGCGAGGCTACTTGAAAAGGAGGAACTGAGGTTGCTTGAAACCATGATGGAGGAGGAGAAGAGGTTACTTGAGGCGGAGATGGAGGTGAAGATGTATGAGAGGGAAGAGGCTGAGAAGAGTAGAACATTTGAGTTGTAGAGAACAAGTTATAGAAAAGTCATAGTTTAACTCATGGCTTGAGGAGAGGAGTAAAGGAAAGTACAGTAATAATAATAATAATAATAATAATTGATGGTTTATTGATCAAGAAAGCTTTACAAAGTCATTTATAAAACGTCATGTCTTGATTTACAACAAGTGCGTATCTATTTAGGTAGCTACATGAAAGGTAAAATAAGCTCAAGAAGCTGCTAAAATAAATATAAAACATGTACATAGGTATTTACAAGGCATTGAGTTTAGAGACAATATATGGTATTGGAGAGTTCTGGTATCTTGAGGTCCTACACCTTACTGACTGCAAGAGTTGACTACCTCTCCTTGTTTCCCTACCATGGATATCATGCAAGGTCTGTGGCAACATATTTCTGAGCTCGGGTGAGTTGAGCAGTCCCCGTCCAAAATTTATTGTTGCTGCTTCTCGTCGCTTGTGTAATGATTCTGTACCAAGTAATTGCAATGCATGGTTGTAGTTCAGATAGGCCTCACCCAATATGATTCTAAAGCAACGCTTTTGAAGTTTTTCAAGTGAATTATGCTGTGCATGCGTGAGACCTGGGTGCCATACAGGTGCAGCATATTCTAGGACAGTTCTTATGTACCATGTGTATAGTATGAACATTACATTTGGACTAAAAGAAAATTGTCTTGCTCGATATAGGATAAAAAGGAGACTGCTAGCTCTACTGACAATGTGAGTGATATGATCGTTCCAAGTAAGATCTGAATTAATGTGAACCCCAAGTAGCTTGCAAGAGTGTACTATCGGGAGTTCGTATCCATTTAATTTAAGTAGTGGGAAGACGATAGGTCTTTTGGGTGGGCACACAACCATTACTTCACATTTAAGGGGGTTTGGGCACATCTTAATAACTTCACAATCCCGAGCTAATTTATCCAAGGTATTTTGCATTGTGAAAGTTACTGTATTTTCGACATCTACTATTTCCATTATAGTTAAATCATCAACATATTTGACATGAATTGGGGAATTTCTGCATAGTCAGCCAAGAAAATAATGGGACCAAGACGTGTCCCCTGAGGTACTCCACATGTTATCATATCATAATCAGAAATAATATCATCATATCTAACCCTATGTTTTCTGTTTGATAAAAAGTTTGCCACAAACATGAGCAATGAAGGTCTACATCCTAATAGAGAGCCAGGTGGTGAAAATTTTGTAATTAATACCCGAGTCTGATGAAAAGGTAACGGAATCGTTCATGAGGTCTGAGAAGAAGACTTCAGAATTTGATTCACTTCAGGAGAGATGGGTTGGCCTTGTTAATAATATATTGAAAGGCAAGGCTCTTGAGGTTGACGGTAGGATGTCAGTGGAAGATCTGGAGGATTAGGAAGAGTTTTAGGCTAACATCCTGAGAGCCTACGAGCTACGCCCCGAGGCTTATAGGCTACAGTTCCGAGGAGGGAAGAAGAGGCCTAGTGATTCTTACCTTGAATGTGCTCGCTAGCTTGAAGAGACGTTCGAGAAATGGATTGCTACCGAGCAGGCCACTACCTATCGTGAGTTGAAGGGGCTCATGGTAATGGAGCACTTTGTTAATGTGCCCTAGAAATAGATTGTACCACTGCTCCGGAAGAAGAGGCTTAAGACCTTATAGGTGGCAGCCACTTGGGCAGATGACAATGTGTTGGCGCATCTGCCTCTGCCTCGTCGGATTAGTGGGGTGTCTGGCAGGGCATGGTAGATTTCTGGAGGCGCGACAGGCGCTGGTTCGTTGGGAAGTCCACGTTACAATATTTAACACAGCCGTCCACACTACCACCTTATCCAGGTATCCCACTAGGTTAGCTGATGGATTCTTGCCTAACATAGAGAGAGACGAAGGAGTAGCAGGAGCCCACAAACTGATAAGGGAGAAAATGTCCCACCGATATAGACAGATTGCAACTCGGGGCCGAAAGAAAGAAAAGGTAGAAGTGAATTCCCTTATGTGAGTAGGAATTAAGACTTCCCTTGCTACTGATTGATGAAGTGTTGAGGGACGGTGGCGCGTATGTCCTTTAATGTGTAGACTCTCCAGGGCCCCGCAGAGAAAGTAAAACCATATTGGGGGAGGGGTGAGTGGGTGACAGAACCCCAGGAAATTAGAGTGGCAGAGACTCAGCAGGAAGGAAGAAGTCCTTGCACAGAATGAGGAGACCTCCCAGAAGGTATATAGAAGAGTGCCATATTAGTCTTAAGGTATAAGAGGTGGTGGTGGTTGTTAAGTTTAGGTGCATCTCAGCAGATCAGCATCTTTGCAGGAGGAGGCAGTAGACACCTGCCGAAACGATAATTACTCCCAGTGAGGTCTAAAACACTGTTCAGGGGGTGCTGTGAACTTATCATTAAACCCAGCTGTGACCTCACTGAACGTTTCCCTTTGTGTCTCACAACACAAGGGGGTAGTCACAGCCTGCCCTCTAAAGACAACTCTCTTCCTCCACACAAAACTACAAGCACCTAATAACACACACACCCTTCACTCAAAAATTCTAAATTCATGGCGACTCCTACACCAGCCTCGGAGTCCCCATCTGGGGAGGAGACCATAAATGTCCCCAGGTCGGACTGCCTTTCCGTCGACGACCCTAAGTGTCTTGACACCCCCCCTCAACTTTTTCTTCATTAACTTCTGCAACATTCGCGGTCTAAGATCTAATTTTCAATCTGTAGAACACCACCTCTCCTCTTCTAAACCTCATCTTCTTTTCCTCACTGAAACTCAGGTGTCTGAGGCAACTGACAGTAGCCCCTTTTCTGTTCCCTCCTACTTTCTCTATCCTCATTTTCGATCCAAAGCTGGATGCTGCGTTTATGTGCGCAATGACTTAACCTGCTCTCGTGCCCACGCTCTTGAATCTTCCGAGTTTTCCACCATCTGGCTACGACTACAGAGTCATTCTCATACTAAATTTATCTGTGCTGTATACCTCTCTCCTAACTCCTCTGACTATAAGAAATTCTTTGACTACTTAACTTCCAAAGTGGAGCACATTCTGACCCTCTTCCCTTTTGCAGAGATCTCCATTCTTGGAGACTTCAATGTTCACCACCAGCTTTGGTTTTCCTCTCCCTTCACTGACCATCCTGGTGAACTAGCCTACAACTTTGCTATCCTCCATGACCTAGAGCAATTGGTGCAACACCCTACTCGTATTCCTGACCGTCTTGGAGATACGCCCAACATTCTTGACCTTTTCCTGACCTCTAATCCTTCTGCTTATGCTGTCACCCTTTCTTCTCCGTTGGGCTCCTCCGATCACAATCTCATATCTTTATCTTGTCCTATCACTCCAATCCCTCCTCAGGATCCCCCTAAGCGAAGGTGCCTCTGGCGTTTTGCCTCTGCTAGTTGGGGGGACCTGAGGAGGTATTTTGCTGATTTTCCTTGGAATGACTACTGCTTCCGTGTCAGAGACCCGTCTTTGTGTGCTGAGCGCATAACAGAGGTGATAGTGTCTGGCATGGAGGCGTACATTCCTCACTCTTTTTCTCGTCCTAAACCTTCTAAACCTTGGTTTAACACAGCTTGTTCTCGTGCTATACATGATAGAGAGGTGGCCCACAAAAGATACTTAAGCCTTCCATCACCAGAATCTTATGCACTTTATATTTCTGCCCGGAACCATGCCAAGTCTGTTCTCCAACTAGCCAAAAACTCCTTCATTAACAGAAAATGTCAAAACCTTTCAAGATCTAACTCCCCTTGTGATTTCTGGCATCTAGCCAAAAATATCTCCAATAACTTTGCTTCTTCTTCTTTCCCTCCTCTACTTCAACCAGATGGCACCACTGCTATCACATCTATTTCTAAAGCTGAACTCTTTGCTCAAACCTTTGCTAAAAACGATTCTGGGCTTGTTTCTCCCTCTCCTCCACCCTCTGACTATTTCATGCCACGTATTAAAATTCTTCGTAATGATGTTTTCCATGCCCTCGCTGGTCTAAACCCTCGGAAGGCTTATGGACCTGATGGGGTCCCTCCTATTGTTCTCCGAAACTGTGCCTCCGTGCTTGCACCTTGCCTAGTCAAACTCTTTCAGCTCTGTCTGTCAACATCTACCTTTCCTTCTTGCTGGAAGTTTGCCTACATTCAACCTGTTCCTAAAAAGGGTGACCGCTCTAATCCCTCAAACTACCGTCCTATTGCTTTAATTTCCTGCTTATCTAAAGTTTTTGAATCTATCCTCAACAGGAAGATTCTTAAACATCTATCACTTCACAACCTTCTATCTGATCGCCAGTATGGGTTCCGTCAAGGCCGCTCTACTGGTGATCTTCTGGCTTTCCTTACTGAGTCTTGGTCATCCTCTTTTAGAGACTTTGGTGAAACTTTTGCTGTTGCCTTGGACATATCAAAAGCCTTTGATAGAGTCTGGCACAAAGCTTTGATTTCCAAACTACCCTCCTACGGTTTCTATCCTTCTCTCTGTAACTTCATCTCAAGTTTCCTTTCTGACCGTTCTATTGCTGCTGTGGTAGACGGTCACTGTTCTTCTCCTAAATCTATTAACAGTGGTGTTCCTCAGGGTTCTGTCCTGTCACTCACTCTCTTCTTATTATTCATTAATGATCTTCTAAACCAAACTTCTTGTCCTATCCACTCCTATGCTGATGATACCACCCTGCACTTTTCCACGTCTTTTCATAGACGTCCAACCCTTCAGGAGGTAAACATATCACGCAGGGAAGCCACAGAACGCCTGACTTCTGATCTTTCTAAAATTTCTGATTGGGGCAGAGCAAACTTGGTATTCAATGCCTCAAAAACTCAATTCCTCCATCTATCAACTCGACACAATCTTCCAGACAACTATCCCCTCTTCTTCAATGACACTCAACTGTCCCCCTCTTCTACACTGAACATCCTCGGTCTGTCCTTTACTTATAATCTGAACTGGAAACTTCACATCTCATCTCTAGCTAAAACAGCTTCTATGAAGTTAAGTGTTCTGAGACGTCTCCGCCAGTTTTTCTCACCCCCCCAGCTGCTAACTCTGTACAAGGGCCTTATCCGTCCATGTATGGAGTATGCTTCACATGTCTGGGGGGGTTCCACTCATACTGCTCTTCTAGACAGGGTGGAATCAAAAGTTTTTCGTCTCATCAACTCCTCTCCTCTAACTGACTGTCTTCAGCCCCTCTCTCACCGCCGCAATGTTGCATATCTAGCTGTCTTCTACCGCTATTTTCATGCCAACTGCTCTTCTGATCTTGCTAACTGCATGCCTCCCCTCCTTCCGCGGCCTCGCTGCACAAGACTTTCTTCTTTCTCTCACCCCTATTCTGTCCACCTCTCTAACGCAAGAGTTAACCAGTATTCTCAATCATTCATCCCTTTCTCTGGTAAACTCTGGAACTCCCTGCCTTCTTCTGTATTTCCACCTTCCTATGACTTGAATTCCTTCAAGAGGGAGGTTTCAAGACACTTATCCACCAATTTTTGACCACTGCTTTGACCCTTTTATGGGACTGGCATTTCAGTGGGCATTTTTTTTATTAGATTTTTTGTTGCCCTTGGCCAGTATCCTTCCTACATTAAAAAAAAAAAAAAAAAGATCCCGACTCTGAGAAAAAGAGAGAAAAGGGATAAAAAGAAAGAAAAAAATCGCTCTACGATAACAAAACAAAAGGATCCTCCTATGGAGAAAAGTTCAGAAACCTTGTCTTTTACCAATGATTAGGGTTTAGACCTGAAACCATACATCTCCACGAAAGGTGCAGAAGTGGGTGCGTCTTCAGAACGGGTGCACTACTAGGGCAAAATTCTGAGAGAATGCCTGTTGGAAATGATAACTGAAGAATAGTGATTGGTTGACTGTATTTTTCTTGTTTTTTTTTTTTTATTAATTTGTATTTATTTTTGTGCATAAGTGGGTCTCGATTTCTTCATCATTGTATTTTTGGGATGTTAGGGATCTCACAGAGCCATAGGTTCACTCCAAGAGACCCGGTTCTTTCTCGAATGAGAGTTACACACTGCCTGTACTAAATATAAAAAGAGGGATGATGGGAGACAGGTCATTGTATCTTAGGGGACGTGTTCCAGCCGAACACAAGAACCTTAGTTGAGGAATAAAATGGAGAATATAAAAAAAGAAAAGAAAATTTGAGAGAAAAGAAAAAAAAGATAAGACTAGTAGATTGGATCACCAGACACCACACCACCCACTATGAAATATATTTTCTTTGTCTTTTTTTTTTTTTTGACATGTGTAATAACTGATATAGTTGATACTTTTTATATAGTTGTTATTTCTTTTGTACAGTTTATATTTTTGATATGTATGTCATATGATATGTTTAGTTAGATTAAGGTACATTTTGTGATAGTGATTATTCAAAACCACAAGGATACAGACGTGCCATGGAACAAAATTGCAAGTAGGAAGAAAAAAAAAAAAAGATAACACCATCCAAATACTAATAATCACGTGAAATCTTTTTTATGCCCTAAAGGAACGGCCATGAATATAAATATTTACTTTCTTCTTAGTTACGTAAATAACATTTTGTATATACTTTTTGTAATCAGTAAAAGTTTAGAACAAGAAAATTACAAGTAATTAAATTAGATGCTGATATCAGGAGATGAAGAAGGCACGTGGAGGAATAAACCCCCTTGGTTTACAAGGCCACTGTAAAATAACCATATTCTCGGCTTCTGCTGGGCCAGTCACATGAAAAATCCAAATCATAAAACATTGTACAATTATGTCAGAATTTTTAATAGTATGTATTTTGAGAGAAGTTGTTTGTAATGGTTAGATCCAAAAATTAATAATAGACATTGTTAGAATCCGGAAGTACGTGGGAGCATTAGCTAAAATATCCAAGAATACTCGTAATTTGTGAGCGTAGATTATGTCTAAAATGTTAAGGATATTGCAAAACAGTGACTTATAGTTATGCGGAGGTCTAGTTCCTGGGATGTACGGCGGATAATATGTTATAAGGTTGGGCGCGAGATTTCGGCCAATCCGCAACAGCCGGTGATTGACCTTTGAACTGTGCGAATGTCTGCGACCCTCGTTGAAGGGACACCCAGAGCCATAGCACGGAGTCCACTACGCCACCGACTACAGGAGACGGACGAGGAAGGGTTCACGCTTGTGCAGCGGCTGCGCCGCAGTGCCCCCGTCGCCTTCTCTGAGGCTTCAGCCCCGGAACACCTCAGGTACAGACTTGCGGCGCACTAGGAGGACACGGCATATGTAGCCATTCGACGGCTCCATGAGGATGAGCCAGACCTTCGGATCAGGCTCACTGTGGAGGAGATGGAGATTTATCTCACCCCCAAGAACGAGACTTCTGCGTTCTGCCTCTCCCGCCTGTCGCGGGAGGGCGGACAGCTTTGGCTTGCTTTGGAGGAGGTTGATCGGGTGACTCGGGGTGTCGTTATGCAGGAAAGGGGCACCATCCCTGACTCCCTCGACCCGGCCTTGGGGCGTTTTCTCCGTCAGGAATTATGTCCCAGAGCCCCTCAGGTGCTTCAAGTGTCAGGCTTTCAGGCATATCCAGAAGTACTGTAAGAGTGAGGAGTGTGCAGGCAACGGCACCGCACCTCGGAGTGTCTCAATGCTCTGAGCGCTGGCGAGAGCCACAAGGCCTGCTGCCCGAACTGCGGAGGCGAACATCACGTCTGGCCCGGCATTACCCTGACCGAGTGAAGAGGCTTCCACTCGGTCTCAAAGCCAACCCTCCAACCGCGCCGCAGGCCCCTGTGCGGAAGAGAAGGGGCAGGAGGAGGACCAAAAATGTTCCAGCCTCTCCCGCTTCCTTATTGCCGCAAAAAAAGAGGATGCCACAACACAGACGTACAAGAAGAGGACGCACACCCTGACCATCGAGGCAAAAGTGCAGACGTATGAGCAGGTGACTGAGATGCGAGACAGCGGAGCAAATACCGAAAGAGCCGTAGGAATCGTACTTGTACATAGAAAATACAATAGTTCTCACATATGACACTTTCAAAGACATCATCTACCAAATGTGTCGTCTCACCATTTTGGTAGCCGAGTCCCATCTTCGCTTCTGCAGATCAGACATTGAGTACCGGGAGAAACTCCATGCCGCCAAGGCTTTTCCTGAATTCCAAGACGAAGAAAGGACGTCAGAGGAACGCCACATATGGACATAGAGTCTCAAGCCGTCCGCCTAAAACCGAGCACCTCTCAGCACCTGGTTAAGCCCCAATGACTTATTCTCCCATTAAAATTACCTTCCTCACCCACCTATTCTTCTTCCTATCCCCACTTTCCCGCTCTTCCTCTTTTCTGCATTATTCCACTTCCACTTTCGGCCATTCGCTCTCCAGCTCTCGCTCTGAGTAGACCTCATCTCCAGTTCTCCCAGCAAGAAGACCAGCCAACCAGAAGCCGTCGCCGAGACCAGGAGCATCGCCCTGCGCTGCTCTCTCTCTCTCCCGGCTCGGCTACGCTCCGCCCACCGCCATTCGGCACTGCGTCGGTCTGCCTTCTCCTCTAGCTATAAGAGAACGTTGTTGTCCTGAGAGGACCGCTCTCGTTGCGAAAATAACAGAGCCTTTTTTAAATCTTATAGACACAGCGTACTCTCCTGAGCCTGGTGCTCATTAAATTATATAGACTACGCTGATCAGGCGGGCTCCTCCCCCTCTGCCCCTTTCCTCCTCTTGGACGATTCACACAAGAGTTCCCCGCACGGAGTAGTACATTTTTTCCACCTCTGGGTGAAGGGGCTGATGGACCTAAAAAGGCTGCAGAACTCCCGAAATAGAGGCAGCCTGCGATGCGCTGAGGAAGCCCATGACCGCGCGGGTCCAGCTTCAGTTGTGGGGCCAGGTTACAAGCACGCTTAGTTTTTGAGTAGGGCCTTCCATAACCCCCAAGGTTCTTTGCTATTACGGTGGGGGAGACAACTGCAACGGCTTTTAGAAGCCGGGTTGTCAGCAGCAACCACCATATGCATGGCAGGGAAACGATATCAACAACACGGTGACCATCATGGTCTACCACCATCAAATG
>NC_087186.1:3030227-3110227 GCF_035594125.1 Scylla paramamosain | reverse complement strand
GAACAGGTTGAATGTAGGCAAACCTCCAGCAAGAAGTAAAGGTAGATGTTGACAGACAGAGCTGAAAGAGTTTGACTAGGCAAGGTGCAAGCACGGAGGCACAGTTTCGGACAACTGTAGGAGGGACCCCATCAGGTCCATAAGCCTTCCGAGGGTTTAGGCCAGCGAGGGCATGGAAAACATCATTGCGAAGAATTTTAATACGTGGCATGAAGTAGTCAGAGGGTGGAGGAGAGGGAGGAACAAGCCCAGAATCGTCCAAGGTAGAGTTTTTAGCAAAGGTTTGAGCAAAGAGTTCAGCTTTAGAAATAGATGTGATTGCAGTGGTGCCATCTGGTTGAAATAGAGGAGGCAAAGAAGAAGAAGCAAAGTTATTGAAGATATTTTTGGCTAGATGCCAGAAATCACGAGGGAAGTTAGATCTTGAAAAGTTTTGACATTTTCTGTTAATGAAGGAGTTTTTGGCTAGTTGGAGAACAGACTTGGCATGGTTCCGGGCAGAAATATAAAGTGCATGAGATTCTGGTGATGGAAGGCTTAAGTACCTTTTGTGGGCCACCTCTTTATCATGTATAGCACGAGAACAAGCTGTGTTAAACCAAGGTTTAGAAGGTTTAGGACGAGAAAAAAAGTGAGGAATGTATGCCTCCATGCCAGACATTATCACCTCTGTTATGCGCTCAGCACACAAAGACGGGTCTCTGACACGGAAGCAGTAGTCATTCCAAGGAAAATCAGCAAAATACTTCCTCAGGTCCCCCCATAATATATATATATATATATATATATATATATATATATATATATATATATATATATATATATATATATATATATATATATATATATATATATATATATATATATATATATATATATATATATATATATATATATATATATATATATATATATATATATATAGGAGGAACACCGGCAAAGAGCAACAAAAATCCAATAAAAAAAAAAAAAAAAAAAGAGATGCCGGTGCCCGAATAGGGTCCGAAACAGTAGTCAAAAATTGATGGATAAGTTTCAAGTCACAGGAAGGTGGAAATACAGAACCAGGCAGGGAGTTCCAGAGTTTACTGGAGAAAGGGATGAGTGATTGAGAATACTGGTTAACTCTTGCAATAGAGAGGTGTACAGAATAGGGGTGAGACAAAGAATAAAGTCTTGTGCAGGTAGGCCGCGGGAGGAGGAGGCATGGAGTTAGCAAGATGAGTAGAGAGAGCAATTAACATGAAAATAGCGAAAGAAGATAGCAAGACATGCAACATTGCGGCGATGAGAAAGAGGCTGAAGACAGTCCGTTAGAGGAGTTGATGAGACGAAAAGCTTTTGATTCCACCCTGTATAAAAGAGCGGTGTGAAGGGAACCCCCCCCCCAAGACATGTGAAACATACTCCATACATGGAGTATGCTTCACGAGACCCTTGTACATGACATAAGACCCTTGTACAGAGTTAGCAGTTGCGGAGGGTGAGAAAAACTGGCGGAGAAGTCTCAGAACGACTGACTTCATAGAACGTGTTCTAGCTAGAGATGAAATGTGAAGTTTCCAGTTTACATTATAATAGAGTGGGTGACAAGACATAACCATGAGGAACGCCACTGTTAACACAGTTATAAGTAGGAGAAGAACAGTGGCCATCTACCACATAAGCAATAGAAAGGTCAGAAAGGAAACGAGATGAAGTTACAGAGAGAAGGATATAAGCCGTGGGAGTGTAGTTTGGAAATGAGAACGTTGTGCCAGACTCTATCAAGAGCTTACCAAAGGTTTCACCAAAACTTCTAAAAGAGGATGACCAAGATTCAGTAAGGGAAGCTACAAGATCACCAATACAGCGGCATTCGCGGAACCCATACTGGCGATCAGATAGAAGGATGTGAAGTGATAGATATTTAAGAATTTTCCTGTTGAAGATAGATTAAAAAAAAAAATAGACAGGCAGAAAATTAAACTAATAGGACGGTAGTTTGAGGGATAAGAGCGGTCACCTTTTTTATAGGAACATGCTGAATGTAGGCAAACTTCCAGCAAGAAAAAAAGGTAGATGTTGACAGACAGAGGTGAAAGAGTTTGCCTAGGCAAGATGCAAGCATGACGGCGCAGTTTCGGAGAACAAAAGTAAAGGAGGGGCCCCATCAGGACCATTAGCCTTTCGAGGGTTCAGGCCAGCGAAGGCATGGACAATATTGCGAGGAAATTTTAACAGGTAGCATGAAATAGTCTGAGGGTGAAGGAGAGGGAGGAACAAGCCATGAATCGTCCAAGGTAGAGTTTTTAGCAAAGGTTCAGCTTTAGAGATGGATGTAGTAGCAGTGGTGCCATCTGGCTGAAATAAAGTATGGAAGGAAAAAGAAGCAAAATTATTGGAGATGTATTTGGCTAGGTGCCAGAAGTCACGAGGGGAGTTAGATCTTATTAGCAGAGGCAAAATGCAAGAGGCTTTGTGAGATCTTGAGGAGGGACTAGAGCGATAGGACGAGATACAGATATGAGACTGTGGTCGGAGGAGCCCAACAGAGAAAAGAGTGTAACATCTTCATCAGAAGGATTAGAAATTAGGAAAAGACCAAGAATGTTGGACGTATCTCCAAGACGGTCAGGAGTACGAGTAGGGTGTTGTACCAATTGGTCGTGGAAGATAGCAAATTTAAAGGCTAGTTCACCAGGATGGTCAGTGAAGGGAGAGGAAAACCAAAGTAGTTAGTGAACATTGAAATCTCCAAGAATGGAAGTCTCCGCAAAAGGGAAGAGAGTGAAAATGTATTCCACTTTGGGAGTTAAGTAGTCAAAGAACTTCTTATAGTCAGAGGAGTTAGGCGAGAAGTATACAGCACAGTTAAATTTAGTTTGAGAGTTTTAGTCGTAACCAGATGGAAAATTTGGAAGATTCAAGAGCGTGGGCACGAGAGCAGGTTAAGTTGCGCACATTAATGCAACATTCACTTTTGAACTGAAAATGAGGAGGGAACAGAAAAGAGGCTACTGTCAGTTGCCTGAGACACCTGTGTTTCAGTAAAAAAAGGAAATGAGGTTTAGTAAAGGAGATGTGCTGTTCTACAGATTGAAAATTAGATCTAAGATCGCGAATGTTGCAGTAGTTAATGTAGAAAAGTTTAAGGGGATGTAAAGACGCTTATTACGGTTGATAGCAGAAGAGCCATCCGATCTAGGGACATTTGTGGTCCCCTCCCCAGATGGCGACTCCGAGGCAGGTATATGAATCGCCATGATGACTTTTAATTTTGAGTGAAGGGTGTGTGTGTAATAATGTTCTTGTAGTTTTGTGTGAAGGGAGAAAGTTTTCTTTAGACTGCCCCCTTGTGTTGGTCGAGACGGTATTCGAAGCCGATGGTTAGTTGGAGAGATTAGTGGTTGGTGAGACGGGTACGAGGGCTATTATATATATATATATATATATATATATATATATATATATATATATATATATATATATATATATATATATATATATATATATATATATATATATATATATATATATATATATATAAAATGGCCCTCGTACCCGTCTCACCAACCACTAATCTCTCCAACTAACCATCGGCTTCGAATACCGTCTCGACCACACCGTGGCGGTATTATAAAGACAAAGCTTTGGAAACAAGTCTCGACTCACGTCTCGAACGAGCTAACCGAGCTGACGACTGACTTCCACCTCCACACCTCGTCAGTCTTACTCGCTTCTCGTAATTAAAAACATCCTCCTTCCTGCTGTCCGGATTCGTTTACATTGACGTAAGACAGAAGACGTGACGAACATGAACGCAAACACGAACACTCACACTTTTATCATTACGTACTCGCCTGAGCTACTTATATTTGTGTTGTATTTTTGGTGTATATTTGTTTTCCTTTATTGATTATTATCTGGTACATGTTACATTCACTTTGTTCCTCATTTACTTGTATATGTTTCGTCACCTTTGGTTTCCTTTATTGCTTATTGGCTTGTATGTTATGTTAACTGTACATACTTACTTGAACCCAAGCGGGATCACTGTGTCCTAGATAAGTTGTACGCGCTATGCCCATTTCAGATAGTGGATATTCAGTTTAACGATGTTAAAGTTTTATTTCATACTCGTTCACTACCTTATGCTACAAGAAAAGGTACAACCTACCCCTAGTCAACCAACTTCTGCCCGTGGTTGTAACATATATTGTGGCCCTGTCCGGGATAGTATCTTATGAACTGGTATGTTATTTGTATGTTAACGTAACTGGTAGTTAAGTAATCACTGTTTCTGACTTAAGGTTTGTTTTCAGGCATACATAACCACTGACATAACATATATAACCACATTATTCACACTTGTTTTCGTCACTTCGTTTATCTCACGAATATCTGCTGGTGGGTGCACGGTGATCTTGCTTTTAAGTATTTCACGATAGGTCTGGTGAATAGGCAAAGGGCTAACTGCGTATTCACATGGGTAGTTGTATCGGTTTCAGGTAGGGATTATTCCGTGAAGTGTAGTTCCACTTCCTCACATACTGCTCCGAGGCTCATGCTCACTCATTTGGGGTCATTGAAGTTCCAAATCAATTTTTAATTTCCTTGAGAGTAATTAGACCCGTCTAAACCCAAAAAGAGTATTTTAGGCCAGCTCCTGTTTGTTGTGAGGTACATCATTCGTTGACCTACGGCTAGTTACGTCTGTGAAGGAAAGACTCATCAGGGGTCGTCCCCCTCTTTCTTAAAGGTTGTGAACTCGTGTCCAAGGTCGCAAATCCTGTCTTTGCGGTTAATAATCCTCCCCAATCTTATGTCAATGCTTTAACTCAAGTGAAACTTAGGAGATAACTTGTGGTTGTGGTTTTGACATCAAATCTTTTTAACTTTTTTACTCAAGTGAATACATCAAAATGGCGAAATTCCTAGACTATAGAGAATTTGTAAGAAATCCTTCTGTAGAACTTAAAGCCTCCAAAGTAACCAAGGGTCAACTAAAATATATTGCTAGTGGTTTCGAGATTCTATTCCAACATGACATTCGAAAAGATGACCTCATGACACTCATTTTAACTCATCTCGGAGAAGAGCCTAACCCTAGTAAAGGACTCGAGATAGAGAGTCAGACTAAAGATCTTAATATCCTTTCAGAAAAAGAGAAAGTTAAAATTAAATCCTAGCAAATGCAGCTAGAATGAGGAGAAGAGGGAACAAAGGGAACATGAGGTTAGACGAAGAGAACATGAGAAACAAGCAGATAAAGAAAGAGCTCACTAGTTACTCCTGCTGCAAAAACAGCCTCCAAACAAGGCTAATATCCCTAAATATTCATCCCTCTTATTACAATTCTCAGATCAAGATCACAAAAGCTTCTTCAGGGAGTTCGAATCCTCTGCTGAACACTTTGAATTGCCTCAGGAAGATTGGACATGGCTCCTAAAGCCCAAGCTCAATGAGAAAACTATAATTATCTTTGGAGATCTAGAAAACAACACTGATTATGCCTCAGTTAAAGGTATTCTAGCGGCATATTCAATTACAACAGAGGGTTACAGACAAAAATTTAGGATATCTTAAACTCCAACACCAGACATAATTGGAGTTAGCATCATATAAATACAGAGCGCTGCAAAAGTGCCTTTAGTCGGTTTTAGTCACCACATATGACCAGCTAATAAACTTGATCGCCTGAGAGGAATTTAAACGCTAGGTGTCTTTCAGTTGTAATGCACATCACCAGCAGAGACGAGATATACTTATTTAAAGATGCTGAAATTGCAGACGTGTTTTTCACTGATTCACGTCCAAGTCCCGTGGGAGAGAGGAAGGCTGAGTCATTTGTAAAGTCCGGTGCAGGTGCTGTAAGCAATGACAAGTCGGTCGTTTTTGCAAAAAGGCTGGCTACCTCATAAGAGATTGCCCTAATCCCAAGTGCTAAATAACAAAAGGTGCTTTTACCAAACCACTGGCCTCATTTAATACCACGAAAACAGATCCCTCTAACAAGGTATTTACCCCATTTGTCAAAAAGATTAGTCTCCCTTGGTGATAACATAACATAATCAGTAAATATCATAAGGGATACTGCTAGAGTTCAGTCACTTGTACTAAAATCAGCAATCCCTGTGATTGAAAAAACCTACACTGATGAAAAGGTGTATTTAAAGCATTTTCATGATCCATTTCCATTCCTGTTAGCCAGAGTACACCTTGACAGTCCTATAGTGTAGGGAGAAGTGATTGTTGGGGTCAGTAGTGATCAATCTTTGCCCATACCTAATAATGAGTTTTTACTGGCTAATGACTTAGCCGGTAGTGCAGTCTTTCCATCCCTTGCCAATAAAGACTCGCCACTCCCATATAATCCTACAAGGGAACTTGAGCGGGAACAACCTAATTTGTTTCCGGTTTGCGCTGTGACCCGAGCACAAGCCGCCCAGAACAATCCCATTGCTGCTCAGTCTTTACCCAAACTTCCGAATTCTCCAGCTCAGGTGAACCTAAATCATTTGTTCACTACTAAAGTTCTCTGTGGCCCAAAAAGAGGATGAATCATTAACGAAATTTCACTCCCAAGTCATCCCTATCAGATCATTCTCTACCCATCATTTTACTGCCAGGATGACATCCTTATGAGAGTGTATAGACAATTTCAACTTAACGACGATTCAGCATGGGCTTGTTTCAGCATGGGCTGAGGTCTATCAAATAATCCAGGAGTCTTGAGGACACCCGTGATAGAGATAGCTCCTGAAAACGTTGCTGGACACTTAGGCATCACGAAAACCTGTCATAAGTCATTTTTACTGGCCAACTCTAGGGAAGGACGTAGCCTCATTTGTTAATTCATGTCATGCATGTCAAGTTGCAGGCAAACCTAAGCAAACCATCCCTCCTTACCCCCTACAGCCTTTAAAAATTCCTATAACATCAGTGGTATTATAGGGTCCATAACAAGAACCAAAAAGGCTTGGGTACTTGACCCAACTACTAGGTATCCTGAGGCTTTCCCTATTAAGAACATCAGTACTAAACCTATTGTGTCTAAACTCACTCACATCTTTACCACCTATGGTATTCCCCAGGAAATGCAGAGCGACCGGGGAACAAACTTCATGAATGATCTCTTCCGGGCTGTCTTAACTGAACCTGGTATTACACACACTAGCGACCGCTTACCATCCGGAGTCTCAGGGTGCGTTAGAAAGGTGTCATCGAACCCTAAAATTGTTACGAAAGTTTTGTTACGAATAGGACCAGGAATTGGATGAAGCTCTGTTCTTCACGCTGTTCGCCATCACAGAAATGCCCAGCAAGAACCTGGCTGTCTCTCCCTTTGAATTATTATTTGGTAGGAAAGTGAGGGGACCCCAACAACTTGTCAAGCTACTTGACTCCACTGTCCATAGGCTTGTCACGGTCACCCACTATTTGGATAACTTAATAAAAATCTACCCTTCATAAAGTCCGCTCATTTGCCCACTCTAATCTCCAGCAAACACAACGTGGAATGAAAGCTCATTTTGATAGAGCCACTCAAGTAAGAGCTTTCAAAGAGGGTAACCAAGTCCTCGCCTTTATACCTATTCTGGCTCCCCCTTACAGGTAAAATATCACGGTCCATATGACATACTCAAGAAAATAAGTGATATAAATGATATAATTAAGAATCCTGATCGTCGTAAGTCTTCACAATTAATTCATGATAACTTGTTCAAATTATACAAGCACCGAACGCCTGCACCGGACTCTCCAGCTGCAGTGTTACCTGTTCCTTGTGCGACAAATATAATCGCAGAAACTAAGCAAGTAGACTCAGACACAATTCCAGATATACAAGACCCCTCCAGTAATGCATATATACTTGAACATTCACACAATAACCTCAATCACTTATCTTCCTCACAAGCACAAGACACAATTTCATTTGTGGAGTGTGGTAGTTTGTCAAAACTACCCACAATAGTGCTCCTTGACGTCTCATGACGTGCAACTTTTACCAGGCACTTCATCTATCCCCCAAGCTCCTTAACGTCCATATCCTCAGATACGAGAGCTGATGAGGAATGAGGTTGATTACCTACTCATACAGGATTGGCTGCACCTAGTCACTCACCTTGGGCTTCACCGTGCATACTCGTCCCCAAAGAAGATGGTCAACTACGCTTCTGCACGGACTACAGACGACTGAATGCTGTCAGTGTTAAATGCCTATCCTTTACCACGAATAGATGATCATCTTGATGAGGTAGAACAATCCAAATTTATAACTAAGCCTGACCCCGATCTTCTTGATGAGATAAAACAATCCAAACTTATAACAAAGACTGACCTCTTAAAAGGCTACTGTCAAATACTACTCACTAAGAGAGCTCAGGAAATTTCAGCCTTCATTACCACCTTTAGCCTTTTTCACTACTTGGTGGCTCCATTTGGTATGAGAAATTGCTCAGCCACCTTCCAGAGGGCAATGAATCACCTCGTCCAAGACTTAGTCGGAGTGTCGGTGTACTTAGACGATCTTCTTACTAAGATAATAACTTGCTGTAATGTTCCACATACTGCATGAGGCACGGCTGACGGTAAAATTGGCCAAAACTACATTCGGCGGAGCAACAATCACCTACTTAGGGCACAAGGTGGGGCATGGCTGTGTCCGTCCCAAAGCCGCCAACGTGTCCGCCGTACTGGAGTTCCAGGTGCCAGTCTCCAAGAGGGAGATACGGGATAGGGATGGCGGGTTTCTTCCGCACCAGAGGAATTACAGCACCATCGAGGAGGAATTGCTTTCAATTGTCTCAGGAATTCAAAAGTTTGAATGCTACCTGCACGCCAGCGTGAAGCCCCTGCAGGTATTCACCAACCACAATCCTCTGACAAATCCCTACAGCGAAACAAGTTGACCAACCTTCGTCTTCTCCGGTGGTCACTTCTCCTCCAGCCTTATGACGTGACCATCCGACACATAAAAGGCCCTGAAAATATCATCGCCGACACTCTCGCGAATCCCCCTCTGATGCTGACGAGGGCCTCTCCAATTTTCCTCCCGTCTCCACCGTCACCAAGGTTCTTGTTACCGGATGTCGACGTCCTCAGGGGAGAGGTATTACGGTCCTCATACCCTCCTCGCCAACCACTAATCTATCCAACCAACCATCGGGTTCTAATACCGTCTCGACTACACCGTGGCGGTGTCATAAAGACGAAGCTTTGGAAACACGTCTCGATTCGGTCTCGATCGAACTAACCGAGCTGACGAATGATTTCCACCTCCACATCTAATCAGTCTCACTTCCTTCTCGCAGTTGGAACTATCCTCTCTCCTACTGCCTGGATTCGGTTACATCGACATGAGTTAGAAGATGTGATGAACACGAACACACAGACACACACACTTGTCCTGGATGGAAGCGGAAGTGCTTAACCACCTCTCCGATACCTGTCCAGTGGAAGGCCGTTACTAGTACTACTATGGATTAAGCAGCTGTGGAAGTACTGCTGGAAGCACACGAGCGTCCCTTCAAATCTGCTATGGACATTGTGACTGAACAACTTAAAGGAAGGATCCAGAACACCGAAAGCACAGTCAATGACCTCATCAAGAGTTTGGAGTTTTCTCCAAAAGTGCTTCATAGGTCCTGTTCCGACAAGAAAACGGAGATTGGTGGTCTAAAATTAAAAACAGCTGAACAACATCGTGTCGGTTTAAAATTAAGAACAGCTGAACAACATCGTGTCAACTACCATGAAGATTATTCGCGAAGAAACAACCTACGCACCTCAGGACTTAAAAAGCTCCAGGGCAGTGAGACATGGGAGCAAACTTTTACGACTGTAAGCAAACTCCTGGAGGAGACCCTTCAACTCCCATCAATGAAGCTAGAGTGTGTTCACTGTGTAGGACCCATTACTTCATCTCTACCAAGAACGATTGTTTCACGGTTTCTTAACAACGGAGATCGTGGTGCAATCATGAGAAATGCAAAGAGGTTGAAAGGATCAGGAATATTTATTAACGACGACCTCTGCACCGCCTCTCAAGAGATAAAAAGGAATCAACTACCGCAACTGAAACAGGCAAGACAGGAAGGGAAGATCGCGTGTTTTCGACACACGAAACTCATCAATAAAAAGATGAGCCAACAGCCGTCATCTATTTCACCCGGTGCTTCGTCCAGTGCTTCGCCCGCTGGTGGTTCGGAGTACACTTTTATCTAATAATAATACTATAATCAATGTAATTAACATTGAATATTATTAGATCAATATCTAACAATTTACAATATTTTGTAAACACTGTCGTATGTACTTTGACGTATTGGGTTTTACAGAAACCCGACTGGATACACTTATCTCCGAATTATACATACATTACCGAATTACAACATGTTCACTAATAACAAACAGGTATGGATGGGGAGGGGCCATTTATATTTCAAGTAAGTACACATCCTCTACGGTTATTGAATTTTCTCTCATAATGCTCTCAATGGAACTTTAAATTTTATAAAAGATTAAAACTATAGTGATCTGTTTATACTTGGAGATTTCAATTTAGACCTATTACAACATAATAGCAAGAATTTATTAAAATGTCTACCTACTCGCTATTTCCACTAACAACTTTGCCAACTTAATGCCACGTCACCCACACTTATTGACCATATTTGGCCATCACAAATAGAAAATAATGTTTCAAACTACATAATTAAAACAGGTATAAGTGACCACTACCCAGTAATTTCTACATTCGAAAGTTACAAATATTCTCTTCCTCATCCTATCCATATAACAAAAAGAATATTGAGTCAGGGCTGTCTAATAAGATTTAGTAATATTCTCTCAGAAATTTACTGGTCTGATACAATAAATTGTATTCTCCTAACTGTGCTTATAACTCACTTTCTCTAAAATTTGAATATTACTTTAACGAATGTTTTCCTGAAAAAAAATAATCTGATTAAATACTAAAAAATACACAGTCGACATATTTCGCAATTTTTGAAAAACAGTATCAGAGAAAAAATAAACTTGAAAAATTAGCACACAAACAGGCTATAACATTCAAGGAACACTATAGATTATATAGAAACAAATTAACGTCACTTTTGAAAACTATCTGATAAACAGGAATATAATCAAGACCAGTTAGTTAGAAACCAAGGTAATCGAAAATCACACTGGATAAATGATATTTTGGGGGGATCTGCAGATGGTAAAAGTACGACAATAGAACTCAAACCTTATTTTCATGACATTGCCAACAAATTAAATGACCAAATTTTTGTAAGGTTAGAGGGGAAAGCAATGAAAAATGTTGGAGACGAATTCTTGAAATATTTAGATAACTCGCCCACTTACTCCATTTATTTATCACCTGTTACCCAAAAAGAAACAGAGCTACCTTAAGTCACTGAAAACCACCTCTTCAGGTTATGATGGTATTTCTCCTCCAGTATTAAAACACACAGCTTGTCAAATATCTCTACCATTAACGCACAGGAATATTTCCGGACGAGCTTAAAAAGCCAAGCTATTCCAATATTTAAATCTGGTAATAGAAATGACAGTAATAATTATAGACCCATATCAATTCTTCCTGCAGTGAGTAATTTTTGAAAAGGTTATATGTTCTGGTCTTTTGAATTATATTGAAAATAATAACTTATTCTGACTGTCAGCATAGGACTGTCAGCATATCAGGACGCTCTACTGAATCAGTTATTTCTCAATTTACTTCAAATGTTTATAAATACCCTGACAAGAAAGATTATGTTGCTGGAATATTAGAGCTTTCCAATGTTTTTGATTCACTGTCATAGAATTCTTTTGAACAAGCTTTGTAATTTTGGTGTTTGGGATGTTCCTCTAATGTTATTTGGAAGTTACATCACACACAGATATCACGCAGTATTTTGTAATTCAGCTTACTCTTCTTTGAATCTAATGAATAAGGGTCTACCACAAGGATCCATTTTAGTACCAATTCTATTTCTCATTTAAAATAACATAATTAACGTAGATACTAAATTCAAATGCACTATATATGCTGATGACACGAATTTATTATTACATGATGAGAATATAGATAATCTATATACATAAATCTCAACATGGAACTAGATGGTATAAAGAAATGGATTAAAAATAACAAATTAAGCCTCAATGTTAGAAAAACTAATTCTATAATTTTTTCAGAATTGTTCAGTTACAGTCAACATGCCACCATTAACACTTGAAGGAACACTAATAGAAAGAGTTAGTTTCACTACTTTCTTGGGCGTTTTTATAGATGAGAACATGAAATGGAAATTTCAATCTAGAATGTGTGGTATTTTATATAGAATAAGAAACAACCTTCCATCAGAAGCACTTGTCAGTATATATTACACACTGTTACTCCCATTTAATATATTGTGCTTCAGTTTGGGCATGTACTTGGCCCTATTTTCTAAATAGATTGTAGATAGCCCAAAATAAGATATCCAGGTGCATATTTCACATGAGCAAATTTTATTCTACACATGATGTAATTTCCACTCACAAATTTCTTAATTTCAGTAACATTCATAGATACTTTCTGCTAATATTCATCTACAAAAGCCTTAAGGTGTGTCCAAACTATCGAGCATGCCCGACGGGCAAACAGCGATACCAGATCACAATGAGTAATGAGAATGAGGGTTGATGACGTCAGAAGCGGGAAAACCACAGGCAGGGATCTGGCAACAAACAATACTACCAGATGTAGCTGAGCCCTGTACAATATCTACTCCTTCACCGGGAAAAGACTGGCGGGCAAAGTTGTAAACTGATGTGTCAAATACTGGTTCATGGTTCAGTTTCACTCTGACCCTGCTAAGGAGTCGGGTGCGGCACTTGTCTCACCATGCCGAACACAGTCGAGAGGAAGAAAATAGCCTTGTGTGGGATAATTCTTGGATTGTATATAAAAAAGAAAAAAACAAGCCAGAGCTCATAGGCGTGTGTGGTGCAAGGACTTTATGTTCCACAAGCAAGGTTTTTGACGGTACATATCAATTATCCATACTGTATCTTCCCTGGACCACTGAACGTTTCCTCCTTCAGGTACACTTGTAGAAAGACCGCCAGACATGCTGATATGCACAGAACACTTTGAATGCGAGATAGATTCCTACTTAATTACGAGGACACATTTAGTGTTTCGCATCATACCACTCGAAACAGTTTCTGGGGTTTCCTGCAAACTCACAGACATTTGCCCGCTAGTTTGCCCCCAGTCTCCTCGCTTCTGACGTCACCTTCGTGCCTGCCACTCACCCTCCTTGCTATTGTATTGGAACGGGATCTGTTATCACTGTTTGCCCGTCGAGCATGCTCGATAGTGTGGACACACCTTTACACATATCCATGGAACCCATCCTTTCCAAATGGTATGGACATCACATAACACACGCAGTAATAATGTCAACCTTATTTGTCCTCTTTTCAGTTCTTTTCAGAAACGGTGTGTTTTACTCCGGAATGCTCTGCCAGTAGAAATGAAACTTCTAGTTAATAGTGATAATTTGCATAGATTTAAAAATCTATTAAAGCACATTTGGTTACACTCCAAAACAGTCTAAATTAATTAATATCTAAGACTGGTCTACTATTTCAATTATTGTTAACATTTTTGTTATTACTGCTTAGTTATGGTAATATTTTTTTTGTTTTTACTATGGTTACTATTTCTTATTTTTTACTATGGTTATCATTTACCAGTATTGCTAATTATTTTCATACTTGAGAGTTAGGTGCGCACTGCAACCTATAAAAAATATATAAATAAATAAATAAAGCCTGTTGGGAAGCCTCAGCTTGACAGACTATACTCGTATATATACATATATATATATATATATATATATATATATATATATATATATATATATATATATATATATATATATATATATATATATATATATATATATATATATATATATATATATATATATATATATATATATATATATATATATATATATATATGTGTGTGTGTGTGTGTGTTTGCTGATCGTCCTGTATACAATTTATCTACGAAATATTTATACAAATCATCTACATTTCACATAATTTTCTCATTTTGGCCCCTTCTATCCTCTCCACTCCTTCATCTACTCGCCTCGACCTCACCTGTGCATTACCTCGACCCATCTCTGCATTATCTGACCCTCCAACATACTCAGACAGATCACCTCACCTCTCTCATCCTGCCTTACCTCTCTCAACTGAGTCCCGGACCTGACCTTACCTTGCGTCTGTTGGAGGTACCTTTATAATCCCTCAAAATCTGCTCTCGTAAAATCAGTATTTTAGTAGTGTTTTTGTTTCTAAAAGTTTCCTCCCATTTTAATTTGTACCTAATTTCACAATGGTCACTGTTACCTAGCTGTCCTCCAACCTCTACCTGTGTGACTGCTTCCTCTCTGTTAGTTAGAATTAAATCTAGAATATTGTTCCCCCTTGTGGGTTCTACGATTACCTGTTTTAAAAAAAAATATCCTGAATTACCTTAAGAAATTTATCTGCTTCCCTGTTACCCACCATCAGGCTCCAATCGGTATTCCTAAAATTAAAATCTCCTACCACACATCTCTGACTATACCTGCCTGCTCTGTTTATTTCCTGCCATAGTGAGATGTTAGTTTCTTTTGTACAAATGTTCAACTCTTGGGCCTGACCGGGATTTGAACCCGAGACCTCTCGCACTCTAAGCGAGAATCTTACTCCTAGACTATAAGGCCGGAGATTTGAGAAGAAAGCCTCAGAATTAGATTAGACTCAAGAGAGATCAATTGGCTTTCTTGCCAATATGTTGAAAGATGAGGCCTTGGAGGTGCATGATAGGATGTCAGTTAAAGAATTGGAGGATAACGAGGATTTTAAGGCAGATATCCTAATAGCTTATGAGCCGTGGCCGGAGGCGTATAGGTTGCAGTCCCGTGGAGGAAAGAAGAGGTCTAGTGACTCCTACCTACCTAGTGTGCTCGCTATCTTGAGGACACATTTGAAAAGTGGATCGCTAGCGAGCAGGCCACATCTTACCGTGAGTTAAAGGAACTCATGGTAATGGAGCAGTTTATTAATGTTGCCGAGAAGGAGTTAGTACCGCTGCTCCTTGAGAAAACGTTCAAAAGCGTAAGCAGGCGGCTACGTGGGCAGATGGCCACGTGTTGGCGCACTGGCCTGTGCCACGGTGGATTGGTGGTATGTCTGGTGGGCCTAGTGATGTTTTGTCTGGTGGTGCGGCCAGCGCGAGTTTCTCTGGAAGTCAACATTATAGTAGTGGCTCCAATAACAAGTTAGGGCGAGTCAGCCCTGTTGGTAATAAGTATCCACCCAGCTTCCGACAGAGACAGTTTGGGAGCATGCAACACTGCACTCCCAGGTACAGTATGCAGCCCATGTGTCATTATTGCAAGAACATTTTAAGTACAATTGCCCTAAGTTAGTGTCCGCCACTGCTTAAAAAATGACCCAGAAGCCGGTGGCCTTGATTGTGTCCCAAGGTTGGGACCAGGAGGGTGATGAGATCCGGGCTCTAGTCGTGAGGGTGGAAAGGCTGATGTGGCCGCCCTCTCATCTGGTGTTACCTCACCGTCCCCTGTGAGGTCTGAGTTAGACTAGTGCCGTCCATTTTTGTGTCAGGGGACAGTTGAGATTGATGGGGTTATGTATCCCGACACTGTTTTGAGAGACACAGGGGGACAGCAGTCGCTGTGTAGGAATGTGACTGGGAGGTGAGTTGCCTCCGGTCAGCCTGTGTGGTGCCGGAGAATTGGCGCCGCAGAGAGGTTCACCACGGCGGAAATTAGGCTGACGTGCCCGCTAGTGACCGCGGAGGCACGGGTGGCACTAGCGGAGGACCTGCCAGTGATGAGTGTTGATTTCCTTCTGGGGAATGACCTGGCAGTTAGAAGAGTCTGGGTACAGCTCTCATCCGCGGACGCCGTCCCAGATGCAGAGGCTGCTGAGGGTGCTGACTCTTGTTGTTACTCGCCTTAAGGCGAGGCGAGCACCCCGGAGTCGGGTGACCGCGGGATCTGTGACTCCAGGGGTCGACTGCAATAAGGCAGGGACACCAGCAAAGGAGCGCTGTGTTTGTCTTTAGGCCCTGTTTACACGAGGCGCTTTCCAACGCGCGTTAGCAAACGCGGCGTTAGAAACTACCGCTCACACGAGGCGCTTTCAAACGCGGCGTTAACGCGACGCTTGTGTTTGTGCGTGCATATGTGTGTGCCAAACAATGCACTGAATGCAGAGAGCAACAGACAGTTTCAACCAGGATGGATCTAGAAGAGGTAGCATGTGCTTGGATCTTGCATCGCCGTTTGAAGCGGCGCAAGCGGCGAGAAAGAAGATACTGGGTTCATCCAATTTTACAAGACAGACTTACCCATGGCATGTATACAACCTTGTACCCGAGTTTAAGAGAACATGAAGACAAGTTTTTCAACTATTTTAGAATGTCAGTGAAATCATTCGATGAGCTGCTAATGTCAGGGGAAAGGGGAGAAAGCCATGTTGCTGCTCAGATGTAGTATACAAGTTGAAATAGTTAAAAAAAATAAATAATAAAGTTATTCTGTTAACTTAACCATAGCTTGTTTCTCCTTAACCTCTCCTGAACTACAGAAGATATCTGCAATCTCTTCCCAGCATTTTTTTTTCAAATTCCTATCTTTATAGTACGGGGACTGCATATCCCATAAGGCTGGACGTTTTTCTATTTCATTAATGAGAAGGTCAGTGTCTATTGCCTCAAGCCTTTGCTCCGCCATGACTGCCAGTGATGGGACTGAAAAGCTGTGTGCGTGTCACGTGATAAAAAAATTCCTCCACGTGGAGTAACCCAGGGGTTGCCATAGTAACGCACATTCTCTTTCCTCATTGGTAGCAGCCCAGCCAATAAGAGAGCGCGCTGCTTTCAAAACGCGGCGTTTACCGCTGTGTGTAACCGTTCCCATATGCTTCAATGTATCTCGAGCCGCTCGCCAAACGCGCGTTAGCAAGGGACCCAGACGTTAACGCGGCGTCAGGCAAAACGCCGCGTCACGTGTGACCGGTTCCTATAGACTACCATTGACTTTGCTAACGCCGCGTTTGCTAACGCGCGTTGGAAACGCCTCGTATAAACAGGGCCTATGGTGCAGTGGGGGCAGAGTGCCCAAAGTCCTGTCCCACTGCTGGCAAGGTTTTTGACAAGCCAAAGTCACACTCGTCTTTGAGTGCTGGGGCCGACTGCAGAAGGGCAGAGCTACCAAAAGAAACACGTGACTTTGTGGAGAGTGTTGCCAAGGGTGAGGCTGGAGTGATAAATTTCGGTTATGTGTTTGATGGCTTGCCTCACCTGGTGAAGCCTCTCGGAGGCGGCGCTCAGGCGGAGTAGTCACGTGGTGTTGAGGCTGTGGGCGCCGGTACTCAGTCTGGGCTCCAGCTAGTTGTATCTAGTGTGTCAGGGATCGCTGCTGGGGAGACTTTTAATCCTCTTGGGGGGAGTATCTTCCCCTGCGGAGTGCACCGGAGACGGGAAGTAGAGAGCTACCCTGCCAGGACCAGACACGGTGGGTGTTTGCTCAAGTGGTGAGCCAACCGTGTTGGCAGCTGCTGCAACAACTGTCAGTGTAGTTCAGGAGGGTTCTGCCCCTCGTGTATGTGCTGTCCAACTACTTGCCAAGGTAAGAGTGGATGGCAAGGAGTTGAGGGTCGGGGAGAGTTTGTTGAGAACAACACTTTTGTGAATAGCCGGCGGAGAGAGGAGGACGGATGTTTGTTGCTCTATTTTGATTTGCCATCCGCAGTTAAGGAGCCATGGGTGCTAGAAGTGCGTAGCGGCCTGGTGTTTGGTCATTTCGGAGTCAAGTTGACTCGGGAGCGTTTGGTGCGGGTTTGGTGGTCGGGCGTGACCACGTATGTTGGGCGTAACCGCGCAGATCAAGCTGGCAAGCTTGATAACCTCTCGTCTGGGGTCTCTCTCAGTTGTGTTATGGGCGGTGTTGTTTCCCCTGGTGTGGGGCCCGAGATGTGTAGTGTGTTGATGGATGTCGGCTTCCTCGAAGCGATACGGTATTGGGTCTGATGAAAAGTGCACACGGGAGCATTTGTTTGGACCAGTGGCACGTTGGCCGGGCTCATTGCTGGAGTCGGGGTTTGTTTTGTGATGGCGACGTGTGCTTGTTTGGCTCCGTGTGCGGGGATAGGTATGCTGTGTCCTGGAAAAGAACAACCGTTACATCTTTGTGGCGATGCCTGTGTCATCGAGGGGCTGGTGGGAGGAATGAGGCGTAATAGTGTCGCTGTGCCTGACGATCGGAAGCAGACTTGGTGGTGTCACAAACTTGAAGAAGTATTTTGTTTTAATGAAAGCATCCAGATGCCCCCTCTTAGTTTTGCCAAGGAAGTGGCATTTTTGTTTTTATCAGTTTTTTGGGTGTGCCACGGAAGCTCCACGGAGCTGGGAGCAGCCAAACGAGAGTAAGGGTGTGGGCAGTGCAGGCCCAATTGAGACTAGTGTTTGGACGGGAAGTATTTTACCTGGCCCTTCCATGATGTTGCACCAGACCACCGTCCCTGGTGGCTCACTGCGTTGTGCAAAGATGCAGGGACGTCTTTGAATGGTGACTGATGGAGGAGAAGATACAGATTGAGTAGAGGGTGTAGTGAAGAGAGGAGTAGAAGTGAGAGTAGATAGGAAAGTAGAGAAGACAAAGGACCGAGAAGATGACGGAGGCAGAGGAGTGACCGGAGTCACAGGCAGAGCTTGCGCAGCTATGACTACTGGAAGAGAGACCTCAATAAGATGCCCTGCAGGAGAAAGCTTGCACACCAATGGAACAGAGGAGACCACAGGTCCTGACATGGAACCAGAGACAGGTCGAGGATGAGGAGGAGTAGGAGGAAAAAGAAGAAGCAGCAGTCTGAGTCGCAGGGTCAAGTAGGACCCCTGTTGTTTTCTATTATAGTAACTAATTATATCAGTGCTGTTGTAGTGTTTAATATTTTGTAATGAGTATACACCCTTTGAGTCTGCTGATGCGCCCAATTAGTTATATGTTCATTGTGAATCTGCATTCCTAAAATTTTCTTAACCTTTTATGTATTTTCTGAAAATTTTTGTTTATGAGGGGATGTGTAATGTACTTCAAAATAAAGCAATATAAAATGAAGAAAGTAAAAACGCACGAGAAAAAAAATGATAATAAACGAGAAGAGAAAGAGAGAGCTAGAGTACGAACGCCAGATGTACGATTAAGAGTGGCCGCTAGGAGCCATTAACTTACCATAAGAATTTCCGCGCCCTTAGACTCTCCTACCCCGATTAACTTACCTTATTTCCCTTTGTTCAGTCAGTTTGAGTCTCACGTAGTTTACAGCAGAAGAGTTGTTCTTAACAATGAGTATTCATCTAGCCCTCTTTGTTTGATCAGATGAATTTTTAGTTAAAGTGTTTTATTTATGTAAAGACAGCGCAGGGAGCGGTGTATGAAGTGCGTGTGTCGCACCCCCTCCCCTCCCTTTCCTTGAAACCCCCCCCCTTCTTCCTTTGAAGCAGCGCGGGAAAGCGGTTGGAGCGCTTTTTGTTAGTAAACTTGTGTCTTAAGTGCCACTACTGGCTGATTCAGTTCAGCGAGAGAGGACCTAAATAATTAGCTGCGTATTGAGCTTTACTCCCTCCTCAGGTCCTGACAAAGTCTGCTGTTTAGGACACAGTAAACGACTGGCGTCCTCAAATTAGTGTGGCCTGGAGTTATGACTGTGGTGAAAAGGGTGCAGGGTTCACAAGGGACCCTGTACACCCGTTTGAGCCTTGCACATAGGGGGCTCAGGGAAGTTAGTCCAGGTGTGAAAGCTTGGTGAAGGGGCTTAGAATTGTGTTCTTAACAATATATACATATATAGTATATATATATATATATATATATATATATATATATATATATATATATATATATATATATATATATATATATATATATATATATATATATATATATATATATATATATATATATATATATATATATATATATATATATATATATATATATATATATATATATATATATATATATATATATATATATATATAATGTTTATTTATTTATTTGATTATTTATTTTATGAGTGAAGCTATGCTCAGATGGATGGACCTTGCACCTGAACAGCTCAGCCCTCCGTAGCTCACCCCTGTCTGGCCTGACCAGTATGCGATCAACAAGCTTATATCTGTGGAACTACTCGACCTTTCACAACGAAATCCACTGGTTTTATTGTTCCTAGGTGTTTGTAAATGGGTAACATTTACAAAGTAAAGCCTTTCACATATGGTATTTCAGTATACTACGCCGATTACGTTGAAACCTAGTGTATGCCATGTTCATAGTACTGTACTAACCAAGTAGACTATGTCAAATCTACATTTGCACTTTACATGCGCTAACATCTCATTAACTGGTCAAGCTGAAATATGGAAGATAATGCCTATATGAAGGAACAAATTTAGATTCTGTGTATTCGTGAATTGTGTGATAAAACCATGAAAACAAAATTTGCTCTCTCTCTCTCTCTCTCTCTCTCTCTCTCTCTCTCTCTCTCTCTCTCTCTCTCTCTCTCTCTCTCTCTCTCTCTCTCTCTCTCTCTCTCTCTCTCTCTCTCTCTCTATCCATTCAGCGGCAAAAAGCCTTGAAATTTAATTTGCAACTATATAACATTTCAAAGATGTTGTCACGGTTTTGTATAGCCATATCAATAAATTACAATACGTGTTATTCTATAATGTTATTCTATCCTGATATTCTATCACTTCTATGAAACAAGTTAACTAAGACATACGTAAACTAATTCATCCCTCAGACAAGCTCACGTCGACGGCCGGCGGTACTTGGAACAGAAGATTGCAGAGCATTTCACGCAGAGCGACGGGAGCACGCAATTGTATGTTGGTCGCGAAGGACTTCTACCAGGGCTTAATGCTTGGCCCATTCCACATAATGCACCATACAAGCAGGCATTTGATCGTGTGTTTTGGGCTGTGCAAGAGGTGAGTGATGAACATATATATATATATATATATATATATATATATATATATATATATATATATATATATATATATATATATATATATATATATATATATATAAGAAATAAGGGAAGCTGCAAGAAGCCATCATACCTACACGTGGCAGTCCCTGTATGAAATACATCTACCTATTTCCATCTATTATCCCCATCAATAAATCTGTATAATCTTCTCTTAAAGCTCCCTAATGACTTAACACTAACAACTTGATTACTGAGTGGGTTCCATTCATCTACCACTCTATTCACTCTATTTGAGAACCAATTCCTTCCTATCTCTTTTTTAAACCTAAACTTTTCAAGCTTGAACCAGTTATTTCTTGTTCTATTCTGATTACTGATCCTAAGAATTTTGCTTACGTTCCCGTTGTTATAACCCTTATACAACTTAAAGACTCGTTTCAGGTCCCCTCTTAACCTACGTCTCTCTGAATCAGCTTCAATATCGTTTCGTAAGGAATACTCATCTCCTGTATCCTTTTAGACATTCTCTTTTGTACTGATTATAATAGACCTATATACTTTCTGCAATATGGAGACCAGAACTACACAGGGAAGTCTAGATGAGGTCTGACTAGCGCCAAATATAGCTTCGGGAATTTTTAACACTCCTAAAAATTAATCCTAATACCCTATTTCCCCTGTTTCTGTCTACTATGCATTGCTTTCTTAGACGAAATTGTACCTACTGTGTGGGTTTCCTCTGCCTACGCTAAGTACCTTGGATTTACTGATATTAAACTGCATTTGCCATCTGTCTGCACCATTAGTTCATCCTATCCATATCTGCCAGCAAAGCGATACCATCCGATTGTGGCCTAATTGATTCACCTATCTTCGTGTCATCTGCAAATTTACTAACATCACTACTAATTCCACTATTCAAGTCATTGATATATATATATATCAAAATTAGCAATGGCCCCTGTGGCACCCCACTAATTACATGACCCCACTCGGACTTAGAGCCGTTTATTACAACTCCATGACCTTATCCAGTATAACACCTTCCCATCTATCCATTGCCCCCTAACCTTTCTCAGTCGCCTCGGATGAGGTACCTTGTCAAACGCTTTAATATAGGATGTCATAACTATCACCATTATCTGCCGCCTCGTAAACCTTACTGAAAAACTCGGCAAGTTCCTCAGAAAAGACTTCCCCTTCGTGACTGATTTATCAAGTTTTGTTTGTCTAAATGCTCCCTAATGTTCTCCGCTATTATTGACTCTATTATTTTACCTACAACAGGAGTTAGGCTGACAAGTCTATGATTAGACGTAAAAGTTTTATCTCCTTTCTTAAAGATGAGTACTACATTCGCCTGCCTCCATATTACCGGTACCTCACCCGACTCAAGTGATTTCCTAAAGACAGAAACTAACGGTTCTTTAATAACCTCCTTGCATTCCTTAAGTACTCTGGGATATATTTCATCTGCTCCTGGTGATTTAAACTCTTTAGCCTATTTATCTCCTATTCCACTACCTCTTTAGTTATGGTAATACCTGTTAGCTTTTCATTCTTTTCTGCTTTAAACATGCATGTTTTCCTAGGTAAAGACAGCTAAAAAATACTCATTCAGAATTTTACTAGTCTCCTCAGGACTAACCATCTCCCCATCTGCCTTCAATGGGACTACTGTTTCTCTATTCTTCGTCTTATATATCTCATAAAATCCCTTGGGGTCCATCATCTTGGAGACTTCGATGTTCACCACTAGCTTTGGCTTTCCTCTTCCTTCACTGACCATCCTAGTGAACTAGCCTTCTAGCTCCAATCCTTCCTCATGATTCTCCTAAGCGGAGGTGCCTCTGACTTTTGCCTATACTAGTTGAGGTGACCTGAGGAGGTACTTTTCTATTTTTCCTTGGAATGACTACTGCTTCCGTGTCAGAAACCTGATTGGGACTCTCCTATTGTTCTCCGAAACTGCGTCTCCGTGCTTGCACCTTGCCTAGTTAAACTTTTTCATCTCTGTTTGTTAACATCTACCTTTCATTCTTGTTGAAAGTTTGCCAACATTCAGCCTTTTCCTAAAAAGGATGACCCTTCTGATTCCTCAAAATACTGTCCTATTACCTTAATTTCCTGCCTACCTTCTTTTGAATCTATCCTCAACAGGAAGATTCTTAAACATCTATCACTTCACAAGCCCGTCAAGCCTGTTCTACTGGTGATCTTCCGGGTTTCCTTACCGAGTCTTGGTCATCCTCTTTTAGAGATTTTGGTGAAACTTTTGCTGTTGCCTTGGATATATCAAAAGTTTTTGGTAGAGGCTTGTACAAAGGTTTGACTTCCAAATTACCTTCTACGGCTCCTATCCTTCTCTCTGTAACTTCATCTCAAGTTTCCTTTCTGACCGTTCTATTGCTGCTGTGGTAAACGGTCACTGAAAATTTCCCTTCTAAATCTATTAACAGTGGTGTTCCTCAGGGTTCTGTCCTGTCATCCACTCTCTTCCTATTATTCATCAATGATCTTCTAAAACCAAACTTCTTGTCCTATCCACTCCTACGCTAATGATACCACCCTGCACTTTTCCACTTCTTTTTGTAGACGTCCACCTCTTCAGTAAGTAAATAGTTCACGAAGGGAAGCCACAGAACGCCTGACTTCTGATCTTTTTGAAATTTCTGTTTAGGGCAAAGCAAACTTGGTATTGTTCAATGCCTCAAAAACTCAATTCATCCATCTATCAATTCGACACAGCCTTCCAGACAACTATCCCCTCTTCTTAAAAGACACTGTCACCCTCTTCTATACTGAACATTCTCGGTCTGTCCTTTTCTTATAATCTAAACTGAAACTTCATATCTCATCTCTAGCAAAAACACCTTTTATGAAGTCAGATGTTCTGAGACGTCTCCGCCAGTTTTTCTCACCCTTCCAGCTGCTAACTCTGTACAAGGGTTTTATCCGTGCTTGTACGAAGTATGCTTCACATGTCTGGGAGGGTTCCACTCATACTGCTCATTTAGATAGGGATGAATCAAAATATTTTTTTTCCCATCAACTCCTTTCCTCTAACTGACTGTTTTCAGCCTCATTCTCATCGCCGCCATGTTGTATCTCTTGCTTTCTTCTACCGCTATTTTCATGCTAACTGCTCTTCTAATCTTGCTAACTGCATGTCTCCCCTCCTGCGACCTAGCTGTAGAAGACTTTTTTTTCTTTCTATTCTGTCCACCTCTCTAATGGAAGAGTTAACCAGTATTCCCAATCATTCATCCCTTTCTCTGCTAAACTCTGGAACTTCCTGCTTGTTTCTTTATTTCCACCTTCCTATGACTTGAATTCCTTCAAGAGGGAGGTTTCAAAACACTTAGCCTTCAACTTTTGACTACTGCTCCGGACACTATTCAGGGATCGGCATCTCAGTGTATATAATGATATGGTACACTTGTTTCATGATATATTTTTTTGTGCGAGTGTGTAATGCTCACTTTTCCTTCATTATGTATTCTCGTTATCTTCTTATATTTTAACTCATTTCAGTTTTTATGCAATTAACTTCAATATATTTATTTTTTTAAGAGCTCGCTAGCACGCATTTTTCGTAAAATAGTTTTTTTCTATCTTTCCTGAAATGCTAACTGATAAATGATGTTTAATATTGCAATCTCGTTCCAGCACATTTTATCATCCAATATTACAATATTACAGGGTGATAACTATTAACTAGTTTTACATAACTGAATCTGAGTGTCATATTAATGGCCATTTGTTATTATTGGATATATTTGTAGCCTTGATCACAGGCTGTTTCATTCTTATATATCATTCAGATTGATGGCAACCATAGAAAGGAGACATTTTGTCATGAAGGAAATTTCATTTTTTTCCGTTCTTTTTCTTGGCCTACCACCTCGTTAAAATATCTCCTCTCTTACTTTCGACGTGCCTGTGGTGGGCATGCACAATTCATGTTTTTTTTTTTTTTTCGACAGTGACTATAAAGTCTATACTATTTTTATTATGGTTTGTAAATACTGCAACTTTGATATTTTATTTCATACAAAAAAACTCTCCCACATACAACCATATTGTTCCTCCAGGCAGGACTTTACAAGAAGTGGATGGATGACATGCTATCACTAGCCCGTCGGGAAGGCAGGCAAAAGCGACTTCAACTATTACTGCAGGAAGGAAAACCTACATCATATGTACTGGTGACAGGAAAACGACGCCCTTTAACTGTTAAGCACCTCCAAGGTCCCATGTTCCTTATTATCATTGGATGGATCTTTTCTTTTGTAACTTTTGCTATAGAATATTTGCCCAAAGCTATTCCTGAAGGATGCACATGAATATGGATTGTACCCAGCTGTAAAGTGTGAACAGCTGAAAAGACCGCTTTTTTACATATTTAATTAGATAACATGTTTCGGAGCATCTTGTCTTATTAAGCACCCCACAGTTTTCTTTGTTTAGGCTCTATAGGTGTATGTTTCTCTCTCTCTCTCTCTCTCTCTCTCTCTCTCTCTCTCTCTCTCTCTCTCTCTCTCTCTCTCTCTCTCTCTCTCTCTCTCTCTCTCTCTCTCTCACGTACACACACACACAATAAATTAATAAATAAAGCACAATTAGTAATCTACCAAGATTTAACTGTAAAGCGTCTGAAGATATATAATAATTATATGAAATAATTTTTATCATCCTCAATTTATAATCGCTGTACTACTCGCATATGTAACGCATACGAAAATTGATATCAGTGCTGTTGTACTTATATGTAATATAAGACCATCAACAACAAACTCCTTTTTTATTTCCAGAGAGAGAGAGAGAGAGAGAGAGAGAGAGAGAGAGAGAGAGAGAGAGAGAGAGAGAGAGAGAGAGCGAGCGAGAGAGAGAGAGAGAGAGAGCGTGTAGTAATAATGTTAATAATAATAATAATTAATAATAATAATAATAATAATAATAATAATAATAATAATAACAATAATAATAATAATAATACTACTACTAATAATAATAATAACAATGACGATGATGATGATGATAATAATAACAGTAATAATAATAATAATAATAATAATAATAATAATAATAATAATAATAATAATACGTAAAATATCAGTATCGTTATCCCTAGTACAGGAATTTTGGATAAATCAATTTATCGGTTACCTGATATCGGGCGATACATTTATCGCAAGTTATCTATTATCGGCTATCGCTGATAAGGTTATTGTTATCGATAACGCTATTGTTATCGGTTATCGTGAACGTGAACGTTATCGCGTTCAGCTATGGATGGTGGCTTTCCAGACCTCACTGATACTTGGATAGAGGACTCTATCCCTCGAAAAATGAGGCCCTCATATTTGTGGAATCTAGTCGTCTTAATGAATTATAGCTTCCCTTTTTGATATTATTAATTTACATTAGTTTACTATTGATATTGTATTGGCCAGAACTTTGAACTATTAATAGTGTATTGGCCAGAAGAAGACACATAACGAACAACGCTGGGTCTTGGAGCCTGGATCAGTGGGTAAAGTACCTTGGCTAAATAACGAACACCACCAGATATCTGGGTCAGTGGGGTCAGTGTTTTGGACACATAACGAAAAGCGCAAGATATCATGTGTAAGAGGGGTCAATGTTTTGGGTACGAAAATAACTCCGGATGTACTGTTCTTGTTCATTGAGGTCAGTACCCACTGACTTGAAATTAATACATTTAAATTCTTAATTTGTAGCACTTCATTTCTTGCTAATTAATCGTATTTTCTTTTATGTTTTGCAATTTTTAGTGATGTCTTGTACCCTACCACAATTTTGTTAAAGTATCAATATTGTAACCTATTATTTTAGTTGCTTTGAACATTTTGTGAGGGTGCCATATGACCGCGATGTTGTGAGGTCTCTCCTCTCTCCAGTCAAATCAATGCTCGGAGATTTCATAGTGGTTTCATAGTGGGGTGGGGGTACAGTGAGTTTTACGTTGAAACCACTTTGGTGGTGTGTGGTGCTTTCCAAGCACGTCATGGTCCTGTAGATTAGGTTAGGTTGTCAGGGCGTTGGCACGGAGCGACGGGAGGCTATGAGCACCTTCAACCCTGGGCATCACTGTGGGCGGCAGTGGGCGAGAGGCGAGACAGGCGGGAATCCCGGTCGGCGCGTTGTGTCAGGTGACTGCCAGAGGGTATGTAAGGCTCAAAGGGGTTGGTAAGCGTTGCGGACTCAGGCGGAAGTCAGGTCACAGCCTGGGTCACGGGGTGGTTGGGGTGGTGCGGTGTTGCATGGCAAGGTCTCTGTACTAACAGATACCCTGCCCTGCGAATATTAGAACTTGATACGGTTAACATGAGGGTGGCTGTCTCACACTCCCTATTAGTGGGAACCGCTTTTCGTGGTGGGGGGGGCTTGCGTGACACAATGACCAGGCGAGCGAAACTAGAGGGGGCTTCGGCCCCTACTCCGCCCTATTCGGGGTGAGAGGGCTACCCATGCTACTAGTAAGGTCGCCAGTGAGGGAACAGATTTCCCGTGGTCCCTGGAGCCATTTAATTCTCAAAATATCCATGTGGGTAAATATAAAAACTTCTCTGGTCCTTGAGGGGCGGTCGACCAGGCCCTCGAGACGTCACCCTCTGGTCATGATGGTTTTGTGGAGGCAAGAGCTCGTACTCCCCGCATTGTTTTTTGCTTCCCATGATGAAAGACCCCTTGGGTCAGTTGCTGATTCTTGTCTTGACACTCTCATGATCATTGATATCTATGGCGCCATGTCATACCGTGCTATCCACTCGATTTTCAAGCCTTTTGGTTCTCCGTATTCGTCTGAGATACGATGGCGATTGTCTCTATAATCGGTGCTATAACATTTACATCTGACGTTGCTGCCAAAGCTCCTCTTGAGGCAATAAACTGTCTTTGTCTTAGAGACAACAATTTAACTGCTGAGGTGTTCACTCAAGCAATGTAGTTGACAACGAGAATTATTATTGTCCTAATGACTTTGATGATGCTAACGGCCGTAGTATTTAATTCGCCCTATACCTTCCCGTCCCCGTCCCCACCCGCGGGCGTGTAAGTAGATAACAACCCCACCCCTTCCCGCGTGGGAGGTTCACCACAGTGGCTAAGATTAATTTTGGTAGCACTTTCAAACTTTCAAATAATTCTGAGAAATGAGGCAATAAATGCATTCTTCGCTTACATTTTCACTAATGTAAGAGATGTTGGTGACCTTGAAGATCAGTCGCAGGGGTTCCAGGAGCTTGCTAAGCCTACTGGTACGAGATGCTGGGTCGTTTATGCATTTATATGCACCATTGTCCAGTGTTTCCCAGTCATGCTATCTATCACGCTATGCCACACACACTGCTTGCAAGAGATGTTCCCTTTTATGGGCAGAGTGTGTATGTGTGTATGTGTGTGTGTGTGTGTGTGTGTGTGTGTGTGTGTGTGTGTGTGTGTGTGTGTGATTTCTAAGAAAAATGCATACCGTTCCCCTGTTCTCTGGCAACTCATACCGGCAGCGGGAGATCTCACCGCCGCGGGATATGTTTACAATCACATGGGAACACCAACGTCTCCAGAAACATTGCAAACATATCAATTTAAGCAAAGTCTGAAATGTTACATCTTTCATTATTTTTTTTTCACTTTTATAAACGTTAAACAATACACTTTATATATATATATATATATATATATATATATATATATATATATATATATATATATATATATATATATATATATATATATGTAAAGTGTATTGTTTAAAAAAAAAAAATATACGAAAGGAAGAAGTTGTCTGGTCGCCCACACCACCAAGTCATCACTTTTCTACCCCATCCCGCCCCGTCGCCGCAATTTGAAACACACCCGCGTAGATGGGGGGAGATTAATAATATCACAAACGGCCAAGGAAAGGGGAAGGGATAATTTAACAATACGATCGTAAGGAATATGCTCCTAAAGCTCGCCACCCTCCTACACCTTATTGGTTTGTAGCATATTATAGGGAACGTCGAGGTGACTATTCGTGCTGTCAGGTACAGTAAAATCCCTCTTATCCGGCATCAACGGGACCGCCGACATGCCGGATACTTGAATATTGCCGGATACTTGAATAGAAGTGAATTTATGTCCACAATCACCACCCTTCACTCACGCATCTTACCATAACAAAGATCAGCTTAATCTTAATCAGCAGCTGATCTGATCAGCTGCTTAAGTGTAAGCACAACACGCTTCCTCTTTTCTACAACCTTAGGTATGATGAAGGCATCAGGCGATAAACAGTGCACACGCGGGACTGAGTCACTGAGTAAACACAGTGCAGTGGGCCGCGGGTGGTGCGAAGCAATGCGCTCTGGTGGCGAAGGGACAAAGTATGCCTCGCGCGGGAATTTTAATCGATTTTATGAGTACACATTGATTTTTTATCAATTTTAAGGCTCGGGGAAAAATGTGCCGGATACTTGAAGCTGCTGAATACTCGAATGCCGGATGAGAGGGATTTTACTGTATCTAGAAAGTGAGACTGAATTTCTCTCTACAAATAACAACAAGAAATATGATAAAGGTGTCTTGATTCGAGCTAAAGATTTAATGCAGACGATGCTCCTCCATCAAGCTTTCCTTTCTGATGGGATGTTTGAATCCATCAAGCCACACCAGACGTTTAATTACAACAAAGGACGTATTTATAAACAGGACCCGTATGAATTATCAGAAGATGACATCCTTCAGTTTTGTCCCAGTAATGATCAATGAGTAGCCAAAATTAGAGGAAATAGTAATATGGTCATGCTCACTTTCTATAGTTCCTTTCTCCATGATCGCGTTAAGACTGGCCCTCTTTCACTCTCAGTAAAGGCTTTCATCGATCATACTTTACAATGTTACTTGTGTTACGAGTTCGGTCACGGAAGGAAGAATTGTGTGCAACGTCCCTAGTGTAGTCACTGCTCTGCCCTTGACTAACATCCTTCTCATGAATGCGATTCGGAACCTTATTGCTTCCATTGCAATGGGAAGCTCACCCGCTACGTTCCCGACAATGCAAGAAGTACCGTCTCGAGCAATACATTCTTCGACTGGCAAATTCCCAGTAACTCTTGGTACTGACAGGCGAAAATTCCTTTTTTCGACAGAAGAATGGCGGGGCAATCATATGCCTCTTCCCTTTACTCTAGTTCCACTGCTACTACAAGTAATGCAGCTGTAACACCTTCCTGACCTTCTCAACTATCAATTACTTCTTGCAGTTCTTGTGAGAATGTCGCTTCTTCAATTCCTGTCTCCTGTTTTGGATTATATCACTGATAATCCTCTAAGCTCTTCTATTTTCTTCCTCTTTATTAAAGCCCTCCACTGTATCTTCATCTACACTACAAACTTTTGATACAGGATTTCATATTGTAGAAGTCCACGTCCCCATGAATTCACAACCACGAACACCTCCCAAGGTTTTTAAGCATCCACAGACAAAATGCAAACAAGTCTTCATATGTTCCTTCTCAATCTCACATGAAACGTTTCCGGGAATCTGCTGTGTCTCAAGACTCGATGACAGTTTTCCCCAGAAAGATTACTTTGGGAGCATCGGATGCCCCTGAGACAGATATTATTATTCAAAGTGATTCATTCACTTCTGATATGAATGTAGAGGGTTTCTCTGCCCACCTTCCAAATAAGTCCTCCTCCATGAGCGATATCACTACGTCTTTGTCGAGGAATCCTTCTCCTCCGGTCTTTCCAGGAGTTTCAGGCACTCGCGTGCTGGTAGTTATCCCACACCAGTTAATCTAACGTTTCTGTGTCAACAAGTAGCGTAGGACCAAATAAGACTCTCCGGCCGATTCAAGTACCTAGACAGGGCCCTGGTTCATCAAACTTACCAGCAACATACGAAGGCCAAGTTACCATGCCGCTACCAAAGTTGATAAATCGCTATTCAGCAACGACATGGTAGCGGCCTGGTAAGGTACGAGAGCCATTACAGGTGGTAGCCTCCAGAAGATTCTGGTGGCGGGGAACAGCCATTCATCCCCAAGTTTACATTACATAATATGTGATAGGCTTACACGTGCGTGTGTTTACAAATACATGTGGCTTGAAATTCAGAGTATTTCAGCACATGAATGTATATCTCTATAACTTTAGTTATTAATGCCTCTATAAGTGTTTTATCCTATGAAAGTTTAATAAAGGATTCATTCCACATGTCCAGCGCCTATTATATATATATATATATATATATATATATATATATATATATATATATATATATATATATATATATATATATATATATATTTTTTTTTTTTTTTTTTTCTTTATGTAAGAGGGACACTGGCCAAGGACAACAAAATCCCCCCCCCAAAAAAAAAAACTGAAATGCCAGTCCCATAAAAGGGTCCAAAGCGACAGTCAAAAATTGAAGGGTAAGTGTCTTGAAGGAATTCAAGTCATAGGAAGGTGAAAATACAGAAGCAGGCAGGGAGTTCCAGAGTTTACCAGAGAAAGGGATGAATGATTGAGAATACTGGTTAACTCTTGCATTAGAGAGGTGGACAGAATAGGGGTGAGAGAAAGAAGAAAGTCTTGTGCAGCGAGGCCGCGGGAGGAGGGGAGGCATACAGTTAGCAAGATCAGATGAGCAGTTAGCATGAAAATAGCAGTAGAAGACAGCTAGAGATGCAACATTGCGGCGATGAGAGAGAGGCTGAAGACAGTCAGTTAGAGGAGAGGAGTTGATGAGACGAAAGCATTTGATTCCACCCTGTCTAGAAGAGCAGTATGAGTGGAACCCCCCAGACATGTGAAGCATACTCCATACATGGACGGATAAAGCCCTTGTACAGAGTTAGCAGCTGAGTGAATGAGAAAAACTGACGGAAACGTCTCAGAACGCCTATCTTCATAGAAGCTGTTTTAGCTAGAGATGAGATGTGAAGTTTCCAGTTCAGTTTTTAAGCAAAGGACAGACCGAGGATGTTCAGTATAGAAGAGGGGGACAGTTGAGTGTCTTTGAAGAAGAGGGGATAATTGTCTGGAAGATTGTGTCGAGTTGATAGATGGAGGAATTGAGTTTTTGAGGCATTGAACAATACCAAGTTTGCTCTGCCCCAATCAGAGATTTTAGAAAGATCAGAAGTCAAGCGTTCTGTGGCTTCCCTTCGTGAAATGTTTACTTCCTGAATAGTTGGAAGTCTATGAAAAGACGTGGAAAAGTGCAGCGTAGGAGTGGATAGGACAAGAAGTTTGGTTTAGATTATTAATGAATAATAAGAAGAGAGTGGGTGACAGGACAGAACCCTGAGGAACACCACTCTTAATAGATTTAGGAGAAGAATAGTGACTGTCTACCACACTAGAAATATAACGGTCAGAAAGGAAACTTGAGATGAAGTTACAGAGAGAAGGATAGAAGCCGTAGGAGGGTAGTTTGGAAATAAAAGTTTTGTACCAGACTCTATCAAAAAAGCTTTTGATACGTCCAAGGCAACAGTAAGTTTCACCAAAATCTCTAAAAGAGGATGACCATGACTCAGTAAGAAAAGCCAGAAGATCACCAGTAGAGCGGCCTTAACGGAACCCATACTGGCGATCAGATAGAAGGTTGTGAAGTGATAGATGTTTAAGAATCTTCCTGTTGAGGATAGATTCTAAAACTTTAGATAGGCAGGAAATTAAAGTAATAGGACGGTAGTTTGAGGGATTAGAACGGTCACCCTTTTTAGGAACAGACTGAATGAAGGCAAACTTCCAGCAAAAAGGAAAGGTAGATGTTGACAGACAGAGCTGAAAGAATTTGACTATGCAAGGTGCAAACACGGAGGCACAGTTTTGGAGAACAATAGGGGGGATCCCATAACGTCCATAAGCCTTCCAAGGGTTTAGCCCAGCAAGGGCATGCATGGAAAACATCATTGCGAAGAATTTTAATAGGTAGCATGAAGTAGTCAGGACGGAGGAGAGGGAGGAACAAGACCAGAATCATCCAAGGTTTTTTTGGACGATTCTGCTTTGGACCTTTGCTAAAAAGGTCCAACCTTTTTAGCAAAGGTTTGAGCGAAGAGCTCAGTTTTAGAAATAGATGTGATAGCAGTGGTGCCATCTGGTTGAAATAAAGGAGGGAAAGAAGAAGCAAAGTTATTGAAGATATTTTTGGCTAGATGCCAGAAGTCACGAGGGGAGTTAGATCTTGAAAGGTTTTGACACTTTCTGTTAATGAAGGAGTTTTTGGCTAGTTGGACAACAGACATGGCATGGTTCCGGGCAGAAATATAAAGTGCATGAGATTCTGGTGATGGAAGGCTTAAATACCTTTTATGGGCTACCTCTCTATCATGTATAACACGAGAACAAGCTGTGTTAAACCAAGGTTTGGAAGGTTTAGATCGAGAAAAAGAGTGAGGAATGTATGCCTCCATGCCAGACACAATCACCTCTGTCCGAGACGGGTCTCGGACACGGTAGCAGTAGTCATTCCAAGGAAAATCAGCAAAATACCTCCTCAGGTCTCCCCAACTAGCAGAGGCAAAACGCCAGAGGCACCTTCGCTTAGGGGGATCCTGAGGAGGGATCTGAGAAATAGGACAAGATACAGATATGATATTGTGATCGGAGGAGCCCAACGGAGAAGAAAGGGTGACAGCATAAGCAGAAGGATTAAAGGTCAGGTAAAAGTCAAGAATGATAGGCGTATCTCCAAGAGTCAGGAATACGAGTAGGGTATTGTACCAATTGCTCTAGGTTGTGGAGGATAACAAAGTTGAAGGCTAGTTCACCAGGATGGTCAGTGAAGGGAGAGGAAAGCCAAAGCTGGTGGTGAACATTGAAGTCTCCAAGAATGGAGATCTCTGCAAAAGGGAAGAGGGTCAGAATGTGCTCCACTTTGGAAGTTGAGTAGTCAAAGAATTTTTTACAGTCAGAGGAGATAGGTGAGAGGTATACAGGACAGATAAATTTAGTTTGAGAGTGACTCTGTAGTCGCAGCCAGATGGTAGAAAACTCGGAAGATTCAAGAGCGTGGGCACGAGAGCAGGTTAAGTCATTGCGCACATAAACGCAACATCCAGTTTTGGATAAAAATAATAAGGATAGAGAAAGTAGGAGGGAACAGAAAAGGGGCTACTGTCAGTTGCCTCAGACACCTGAGTTTCAGTGAGGAAAAGAAGATGAGGTTTAGAAGAGAAGAGGTGGTGTTCTACAGATCTTAGATCTTAGACCGCGAATGTTGCAGAAGTTAATAAAGAAAAAGTTGAGGAAAGTGTCAAGACACTTATGGTCGTCGAGAGAAAGGCAGTCCGACCTGGGGACATTTATGGTCCCCTCCCCAGATGGGGACTCCGAGGCTGGTGTAGGAGTCACTATGATAATTTTGAAATTTTTGAATGAAGGGTGTGTGTGTTATTAAGTGCTTGTAGTTTTGTGTGGAGGAAGAGGGCAGTTTTGTTTGTATCTTTAGAAGGCAGGCTGTGACTGCCCCCTTGTGTTGTGAGACACAAAGGGAAACGTTCAGTGAGGTCACAGCTGGGATTAATGATAAGTTCACAGCACCCACTGAACAGTGCTTTAGACCTCATTGAGAGTGATTATCGTTTCGGCAGGTGTCTACTGCCTCCTCCTCACAAATATATATATATATATATATATATATATATATATATATATATATATATATATATATATATATATATATATATATATATATATATACCCCTTCATCCCCTGGTACTGGTGAGCGAGACAGAAATCTCGAACATGGCGAAACCCTTGTACAAAATCCGACGCCCCATCAAGGACCACCTGCTCCACTGCCAGCGAATTCACTCTCGCCACATTGCACTATCGGCCTGCAGTCACAACACTCAACCTGGCAGCCTCAGGCGACCACCCATAACGGCAAGCACCCGTTATCAGCCTCCCCTGTATCCTCCTCAAGAAGATCGGCCAGCTGCCACGCCTGTGATAGCCTCGTAGGATTTCACCATGACCCATAAGGATCATTATATCATAGCGAGTCTAACAGCAACAGCAGCAGCAACAACAACAACAACAACAACAACAACAACAACAACAACAACAACAACAACAACAACAACGACGACGACAACAACAACAACAACAACAACAACAACAACAACAACAACAACGACATGCCACGGCTCTTCCAGCAAGGAGCTCCTGACGCTCGTTTCAGCTGTGAGGGCGAGGTGGAATATTGTTGTTGGCTCACTCACTCCTTGCTTCATCAGCACGATGAAGGAGCAGGCCTGGAACGCAGTGAAAGCTAAGATCAACGTTGTAAGTAGTGTTGTTAGGAGCATCACTGAAGTCAGAAACAAGTTCACTGACACCAAGGATAAAAAAGTGATGATTTGACAAAGAAGACAGCTACAGGTGAGAGAGAATGCGTCTACACTAGTAATATTAAGTGATAATTGGAAAAGAATTATTTATCTCCTGGATATATATATATATATATATATATATATATATATATATATATATATATATATATATATATATATATATATATATATATATATATATATATATATATATATATATATGGCCACCAAATATATCAAGATGTTTGATAAAGCTACAGATTTATTTTAGCTAATTAATTGAAGTTTTGTTTCCTATTCACAATAATCTGATTTTTTTTTATAGGTGGAGGGCAAAACACCAGCAGGTGTGGCCATGTTAGACAATCAAGAATCAGAGCAGGAGATGGTAACAGGAAATTAATCGATGCATCCTGCCTTATTTATGTCTGTATGTTATCTATACATATCCTCCGTACTGAATTAGGTATATACTCATTTAGTTATAGTTCATTTTTTTTTCAAATAGAAAAAAAAAAAATCAGTATGCTATACCTCCCGCAAATGGTTTGTGTCATTGTGGATTGATACATCAGCCAACAAAATTACTGGTTGACAATGTTTTTTTTTTTTTTTATAGCCCTTCTTTGAGTTCTGCCAAATAATATAGTATGTGAAAGAGCAACTATGAATCATCAATATAGTATCTTGTATCAACATTATTAATCACTCACTTAATAATCTAGTAATTCCCCTGCAGTTAATTTCAAGAACTCATAACGTATAAATGATGAGTAATCTTCATAGTCACCATCTCCGTATTCGACTGTGGTTTGGTAATGTTAAATGAATAATGTTTTGATTTATATTAGGTGTGTTAGCTAGATGTTTCCATGATTTCCATGAATATGTATAATTATTATATCGATAGTTCTTGATTACTTTCATGGCAACATGGAACAGTATGTTTTGCTCTATCACTGAAGACACTTGCTGCTGTGGCTGAGTCATCCCTCCTGTTCTCACCTCAGCCAGAGCCAAGCCAGCAAGGCCATATTCTGTCAGCAGTGCAGCCCACATGACTCTGCATTCTCCCTGTCAAGCCATCTCCATCATTGGTATCACGATCTCCTTGCCTACTGCTGGTCTCAGCAAGCCACACACAAGCAGGCCAGAAGGTCTAGCAGTTCCTCAAATGTTGGAGATCTAACAAGGCATCCTCACATGAGGGGTTAAGTGAATATGTTGGGTGACCAACGGGACACAACAAACTCTACTTTCAACACTTGCATGAAGGCCATGACTACAATGCTGGAAGTCATACCCAATTCACTGACAAAGGCTGGTGTCAAGAAAGATTAATTACAAAACCATTTTGTTTGTGCATAATGTATGATTATTCTCTTAAATTTAATTATGTTAATAGATTATTAACATGTTGCTTTTAAGTTTTTACACTTTTTTCTTTGTTTTATAAGTATTTTTTTAAATGTAGTAAGTACATTCAGCTATTTTCTGGGGGATGAAAGTAAATATATGTACTAAACTTTATATATATATATATATATATATATATATATATATATATATATATATATATATATATATATATATATATATATATATATATATATATATATATATATATATATATAGAGTCGTAGTTAACAATGCCTCCTAATGACGATCGCATTTAAAATGATGTAAGTGTAAAATTTGCCTCGCATATAGCTCACATTCTGGGTTTCAATCCAAATTTTTGCTACACCGTCTACTTTCAAAGACCAATGCAAGCGAAGATTCCCCCTCGACACCCATAAAATTATTCACTCAATACGTACTGCGAGCTGATGCGGGGACGGTTTATATGTACGTTTATACCAACATCATTTCTCCCATGCGGTTTGGTAACCAACTAGTTAAGATATTAGACATCATACCACTCCCCGGCGACAGCACCAGTAAAGGTACGAATCTAATTATGTATAAACCACTTTCCATATCAACTATACATGGTGTGGCCATCAAAATTATCAATCAAAGAGGCAAACCTATTCAGTTTGAAGATGGGGAAAACAGTGTTACTTGCATGTTACATATAAGACCACGTTAACTTTTGCGTCTCGGATGTAAAGTTTTGAAGAGAATCGATCAAGGCAGGATAAGGGTAGGGACAGAGTTAATGAAACAGGTAGGTGTTGCCTACTTCTGAGTCAGGCCTCGCCCCTCGCGGTCATCTGCGCGGGAAACTTAAGTGTTTCCCCGCGCGCCATAGCGGACGGGGTGCAAGTGTTGACAATGCTATAGAAAATAAAAAAAAGAAAAATGGGTGTTCACTGTGGACAGCAGAGACGCGGCTTTTATGTGAAATGTGTGGGAGATGGCACACTAATCCACCCTGCCCCTCATGTGTGGAAGACCAGTGTGATTTATGTGAGTGGTATGGTGTTCTGTTTCCACATCCTCCATAAGAACACACCTGCGGAGTTGGAGATCCTGATTCTTCTGGTAAGCATTATTACTTATTTTGGCGAGAATGTATAATAATAAAGATGAAATGACTGTCAATCTTTACAAGTTCGAGCTCTGAGTACATCTTCCTGTACAGGCTCACACTCGATTGAGCAGAGCGGTGACGTAGAACACAAATGTCGGCAAGCGTCACAAGCCAACATTCCATGCAAAGGTGGGGGAAGAGGTGAGAGAAAAAAAAAATCTACTACAAATAATAAATCAGTGACAGTACCACCGCCATTACTACTAGCTACTAATAATATTCTTTCTCTTTAAGACTCGCCACAGCTGGGGCCGAGTGGATTATCGGAGGATGTATTAAATTCTTCCGAGACTTCAAGTCCCCTGCTACCTACACAAGGTAAATATAAATTTAATAATAATGATAATAATAATAATAATAATAATAATAATAATAATAATAATAATAATAATAATAAGAAACTGTCGCTGCTACTTCTATTTTCTATCCCCCAGACACGCCACAAGCGGAAGCAGGCCATGATGAGCGCGGGACGCCTCATTTTATGAGGAGCTTCACCAGACATCAATATGACATACCTGATCATGTAAGGAGAGATCCACTTGGTCTATTTACCGAATACAGTGAGTTCTTTATACGGGAAATTAAATAATATTTCACGTCACATGGCTCGCCATTCCCCCCCACCCTGAAAATATTTTCACACATTTCTCTGTTACTAGTTAAATTCTCTACCTTAGGCGAGGATGAACATCGAGTCATTCATATTAATTTTAGAGCACATCTGATCACCTATCAAGATGTGGCTGACCTTGTTGATTTATGGATCCATCAGCTGAACAGTCGGTTGGAAAGCCTTACCAGCGACACTGAAGGATCTGGTTTTATCATTTCAAGAGTAGAGAATTTTTTCATCAATTATTGCTTGCATGTCGCGTGCGGTGGTATAGGAGATTATGTTGCATATCCTAGAGGCGTGCGAGGTGGGAATGAAATTTTCAGTCCTGATGGCCGACATTCGTCCTGTGTTATTCAGTGTTTGACGGCATTCAGACCAGGCCCGAGGTGTACCTTGGAAAAGAATTCCAAAAATATTATGAAGACAGCATTGCAAAGAGAAATACGTCACACGCGGAAAAGTAGAGAGTCCTGTGACTTGGTTAAATTGCCTGTTTCTGGATGTTTATACATTGACCAAAAGCGATGAGATATACTATTTAACATTATCAAGAAAGGGCTCACGCAAGTATAAGACTGTAATCCCACTCCTTTTACTAGGCAGGAGACGTATGATGCTGCACTGGAAATTGATGAGAAGCTCTCCCACCCTCGAGGGTCATCAGTTTTACAAAATATGTTTCAGCTCAGTTCCCAAGTCTGTCAGTTTGAGCAGTCACGAGTGCCATTGCGACTTCACTCATACTCTTCTCTTTCCAGGTGATGCCGAAAAAGTAAAATTCTAAAATTTTGCCTTCACCTATCAGCCTGCCTACTTAGCATTTTTTTTATTTTGAAACTATGATAAAACCTAAGGAGAATAGGAGTGTGATAGCTGAACAGGAGCCAATTGGCTATTTGTATCTCATCATCAATAGGCATGGAGATGTCGTGGAAAAGAGAAGTTATTTCGGCGAAGATCCCGTGAATAATTTCATTGATAGCCTATCCGAAGCTTGGCAAATCATCAAGAAAAGTGTAGTTAGCTATCCAATTAGCATGTCTGCGGAGGATGAAGTCCACTTCAAACGTCAGTGCCACTGCGAGCTCTGCCGTCAACCCTTTCATGTGAAAACCCCCCCCTCATAAACATCACGACCACTCATTACCACAAAATAATAACAAGGTGGCATTGTGCGCGTGATGCAACCTCCAGTGTCGTAACATGAGGAAATATATCATCTCTCTGGCGCATAATATGAGCTTTGATGTCTCCTTAATCATAAAAGACCTTCAGTTGCCAGAGTCGCACATGGACATCCTTGCCAAGTCAGAATCCCATTTATTGAAAATAAGGATTAAGGAATTACAGTTTCAAGACACGCTTTCCATTATGAACGCCGGCCTCGGCCATCTCGCTCAAAGTCACGTGCAGGCGGGCTATGACACGCGTTACGCCCAGGAGATGGTGAATTACCTCCCCGAGGATGTAAGACGTGTAATTTGCGCTCAAAAACAGTTTCTTTGTTATGAGTACATCACCGACCTCGCCCGCTTAGAAGATCGGCAATTGCCACCTCGCGAAGCATTTTATGACACGCTCAAGGAGAAGGCTCTGTCACCTGGAGAATATCAGGTGAGGATGTGACCGGTGCATTCTACAAGGAAGAATTAATCAAGTCCTCTCTTCCGGCGCATTACCAGGTCGATATATTAAGATCGAAGGCCAAGCGAGGTAAGAGAAAGTATTTCGTCCACTGGCGTGGATATCCAGATAAATTTGACAGCTGGATAGTAAGATATGGATGAGGAAAAACCATTGATATTGAAGTACAAGGATTTGGTTTTCCTACTCTCTCACGTCTCCTCTAAATTGCAGAAGCAGGTCTTGCAGAGTTTGAATAGGCGCAAAGTCAATTGCATCTCGGAAATATTCGCCAACTTTTTTAAGAAACGCCTGACGGACGACGATACCATCATTAACCACCTGAAAAAATTCCAGAGTGATATTCGCACTGTAGCCTTGAAGAAGACGCCCGTGTACAAGAAAAAGCCATTCTCATCTCCAAACGAGGTGGCAGCATATTGGGCGCGTTACTCCCGAAAGCCGTGTTGGCAATAACAAGTTTACAACAGAGATGAAAGAATATTATTTAGTTCTCATCTCAGTTGCTGAGAGGTGTAAGTTTAAACCGGCCGACGTCGCAACTCCGCACCGATTCACGTCAAAACAAGTCAAGAAAAAAAAAAAACTTCACTCCCGCGCTGGTCCCCGCCACCACTGCCGCCTCCACCGCGGCTCCACCGTCACGCGCGCCTGTCAATCCGCCCTTGGGTGATTTAATTTGAGTTGCTGTTCCACCTTCCTTTAGAGAATATGGTTTATCTCTCTTGAAATTATTGGAGGGTAAACCTGGGATTTCATGCGATGATCGCGGTAACTTACTTCTGCCATTTTCGAGGATAAGCGTGTTTGATCTCATACGAGTGCTCGGCGACGGAAAAGGAGACGCGAAAAGACTTTCAGCCGATAAGCGTCCATTATTATCACTGCTACTTCGCTTGGCACAAGTCCCCGTGGGCGCCATCAGAAATACGGCTCAACGAAGTAAACTTATAGGCGGCGGGATCGGGCACATCTGGGAAGCATATTAAAATGAAAGGCTCTGTCTTACTCTGTAAACGAGTAAGTAAATTAATAACGCATGAGTCATTGACGTGCACGTGTTAGGTGCGTCAGGGATGCAGACCTATGGATGGATAATTGATAAGGGTTATGGTCAAAAAGGTTCTTCCAATCACCCACATTCCCTAATAAATAATATGTTCCCCGCTCCCCATCCCTTCCCACCAACAAAGGAAAAAAATAACACCTGAGTTAATTTGAACGAATAATTCTACTACGCAAGAGGTGAAATATCGACCAATACGTGCGAATAAAGGCCCGCGATGTCACATTTCCCCATCACTCCCCTCACAGAGGGTTCGATGTGTGGATCTATCCTCCAATTAGTCGTCAGGATGAAGGTGGTCGAGGGTATGCTGATCGACAGCGCGTTCCGCGATCGTCGCTGTTATATTGCTTATGCGGTAAATGCGGTCTCCACCGAACCGCGCGGGATTGCACGGGACCTCAAAACGATTTATTCATACGAAAATACGCACGCAGCTAGAAAGAGACTCTACTCGCTTCATTGGGCCACGGCAGACACGAGAGATGAACCAGGACATATCATTATCCACGCACCTCCCACAGGAAGCGTAAATCTCCCCCACTTGGTGGCCTGCGTGACTCAATATGGTTGGGGCGAGGCCGTCGAGGGTAACGAGAAGGCACGACGGCAGGCAATTACGACATCGAAGGATTTGCTTTACGTGGAAGGACTCAAGATGGATACAAGCGTGAACCGATGTCAACATTTCCAGAATTGCCTGGAAAAGATTTCCCTGCTAGCTATGGCGAACACTGAAGTGGAGCAGATTATCAACCCAGAAGGAATGGGGTGCAGAGGTTGCTGCCAGGATGAGTGGGGGAATAATTACCTGCCTAGGGTGGAAGGGCTGGCGAAGCGACTTTTGGAGTTGAAACTATTCTGGTGAGGAAGTCTGAATAAACTATATCATGTAAAATTTTAAAATAAATTTGATGTGTGTTTGACAAATCGAGTATAAATGTATTCCTTAACTGGGATGGTCGTTATTATTTATTTTGATCATGGTGGGAGCGGAGCATTATCTGTATTTGATGAGTCTGGGCAACACCGACCTCTACCCCCATAACCAGTCCCATTGCTTTGAAAATAGAATCACTCCCCCCATCCATCTTGATCCAAATAAAGGATATGAAGTAGGTCTGATAAACTGCTTTTATCTAAAACAGTTCTTGGGTCTAGTGGCGGGCGATTATGCTTGCAGGATTGAGATTTGGGCCATAGCCCACGCCAATGAAACACGCATGTATAAACTGCATACATACACACCTCGAACGAACGAGAACGAGGAGGGCGATACTGGGTATATGGTTGACGTAATTAATATCCAATTGGCCGCAGAATTAAAAAGCAATATGAAGACTGAGTATGCTGAGTATGACCGATATTTTGAGGGTGATCAATTTTTTAACTATAATGAAAAAACGCGAAGGGTGGAGCACGTCCTTTGGAATGTCCCACAGTGCGACAACAATAGCCATTTCTGCTACTTGACTGCGAAATTTGGATCCAGAATGGCTCAAATCTTGGGCGTTGATTATTACGCTAAGTATAATTTATACAGTTCATACGCCGAAAATGACTCCCCTTCATTCCCGCCCCTATTCCGTCTCAAATGGATGGGGGAATAGATTTTGCACTATTTTACGTGGACTGTGTGTCACCGACGATATATGGCGGTCAGCATGTCAACTTATTAAAAGTCATTAGCATGGAATCCGCCGGCGGTAAAGATTTTCATCAGACTGCATATAAATCACTCAGAAAAACTATTATTGATTCGATTGCGATTCAACTCGCGGATCAAGTTGGCCGGCCCATTCACTTTGGGAGGTGTAAATCAATTACACTCTTACTGCATATCAAACAGAAATAAATAGCCGTTAATTATGCTCAGCGTCTTATTCGTGACGTGGCGGTCATCATGACGAGAGCGTTCACACCTCCCAATCGAGCGTAATGTGACTTGCTTTTTACGCAACGACATCCGGATTTTTATTTCACCCCATTCAAGAAGAGGTGGCGGCCTATTTCCGTTTTGAGCGGCTTTGCTGAAAGAGCAATTCCCTTTCTCATGTGCACTGTGGCACCCGAAGCGCTACAGATGGGAAAAGGTTTATTAACAGATGTTTTAGAGGGGAATCGACTTCGCGAATCATTAAGAAATAGAGGCGTCGCCGCCGTGAAGGGTGTGAGCAAAAGGATAGTTCGAGGTGGACGAGTAATGAAAAAGAGGAAAGTTGGAGTTGAAAAAAAAAAAAAGAGAAAACAGCCAACCAAGCAACTGAAAAAAAAAGACTTGCTATAAAGCAGATATCTTCAGTATTTAGCTTAGTCGCGAAGATGACTCATTACGGGCCGTATGTGTAGGGTGGAGCGACCTCCAGCCCCTGGAACAATTATCTGACAGCTGTGAGTGAGAATTTCCTGTGGGTGAATCACCTGCATACCATCGAATCGTGAGTCACTCTGAGGCAAAAGTTGGACGTATTACCCGTTAATTTAGACGCTAATGCTAATAATGATGTGGGGATTAACGACCTTACACTGAATTTAGACTGCCTGGCATTCCAGGACAATTTTTGGATCTATCAACGCTGTCTTTAGAATTGCGAGTTAGCGTGGTGAAGGCGGACGGCGCACCACTAGACGACGACGATCACATCGTCTTTAGTAATGGCTTGAATAATACGATGTTTAAGTCTTGCGCTTGTTATTTTAACGAACAGCTTGTGAAGTCATCCTCTTTGTTCAACTATCATGCCTTCATTAAAATGATTACATCAATTCCTCAGGATAAAATTGACCCTATCGGTCATGTCGTCTTCTACCACCACGATTATGATGGATCAAAAGGCATAATCAATAAATTTGATGACTATTTCACGGGGGGGAATAAAGACGAAAAACAAATCATAAAAGATTGTAAAACGCACGGCCTTTCGATGACTGCGCCTTTGTTTTCGGATATATCAAGTCTGGACGCTTACCTGCCTGACCCTGTCGATGTGAGAATTCGATTAGAATTGGCTAACAAAATATGAATTCTTAATTCACACCAGGACGCCAGCAGTTTCAAATTTAAGCTCGAGATGGCTAAGTTATGGGCTGACCGCGTCACGCCGCATCCGCCCACCTTAGAGTCGTTAAATAACTCCTTGACTCTAAATCCTGTGCAATACACTTTCAATAGGACACTCAATAAGACGTATGTGTTAGCCGCCAATCAAACGTCTTTGATTGCCGAATTACCTTTCAAGCAAATCATACCTCAAAATTTGACCATGGCAATAGTTGATATGGACAGCTTACAAGGCGTAATTGATAAGAATGGTTTACATATCACTATGAACGGGGCGACCATTTATAATGTTCGCAACTCTTTCTCACATCACACATCAAAATGATTTTACACGACCCTTGAGTCACTGGGATTGGACACGCATAATTCCCTAATATTTGATGCTTTTAATAAAGGTCGGACAGTATGTTTCTTTAACTTTGTAACAGAGGACGTGCACAATGTCATCCCTCTGGATAAATCAGGGAATCTAGGAATTAATCTGTCTTTTGCTAAGGGGCATAATCACAACCGCGTCATCATGTTTTTCGCCAACACTACTGGCGTCATAGAAATTGATCATTATTGTCACGTTCGCTGCATTTGTCCGCGCATAAGCCGTCATGAATGCACATGAAATACAAGCCGGTCTAGCAGGCATCTTGGGCGATCGCAGCCGCTACCTCCGGAGTCGCTGATGCCGCTGCCGGCCGAAACACAGCCGCGGCGGTCAGATGAATCGGCCGTAGGCGGCAATGAGAGGCAGGAGGTGAAGAAGTCGCAGGAAAACAGAAAAAAAAAAATATGCCCACTAACACGCCAGAGGATGTCAGCACACCAAAACTCCCCAATGCCCCACACACCCCTCATAAGAAGGTGATTCCTAGAGTTATTAAAACTATGCTCGTCAATGACAACGATGACGATGATCTCTTCCCCTTCAATTCGCAAATTTTTTTAATGAATGAGATGTATTTGTCCTAATCAATCAATGAATGAGCTGTATTTACCCTAAAAAAAATAAAATGTCCCATCGCCTCTGCATAACCTTTCTAATAATAATAATAATGATAATAATAATAATAAGGTGACCATCCATCATAAGTATTACGTCGGCGAAATCGTCCACTCCGCGGACAGTCAGTGAGTGAAGGTGACAGCCGCCGCTCCAGCCATCACAGATGCTTCGTCCAGGTAGAGGGGTTGCAGGTAACGGAACCGCGTGGGTAGTCACGACGACTTTGACCATCGGGAAGTTGCAGGACATTGGAATGTACTGTGATGTTGGAGGGAACCCGTGATGTCAAGACTCAAACCAGCTGTCCAGGATCCATGTGAGTGAAATGGGGAACCTCCACGGCAATGCCACCAGCGACTCCCAAACCACGCATGTGATGGCGACCCTGACGTCAAGCCGTCAGCGATCCTCACCGCCTGCCTTGCCTGATGCGTTCAGTTCCTCCCCACCCATTCAATTACTTCCCACCCACCATTATTGATTCATTTAGTCATTTTATAGTCGCCGAACGATAAGGACAGACTCCCCCACCTCTCCCCGTCAGCGCTGCCGTCGCCTTCCTCCCACCCCCCCTAAACATGGTCCCTGGTGATGCTGTCGTGAATGATCCCTCCCCTCGTTTTGAAATGGATTGCCACTGACACTTCCAGAAAATTGCCACCAAGGTTCCCATTTGCAAAAAGGCATGACATAAGAAGGGGGCGACTCTCATGTCATGCCTTTTTGCAAATGGAGACCCTGGTGGCAATTTCCCTACTACTAGTCTGGCCACCTCCTGTCTGTGACCCATCTCCTCCTGGTTCTGGCTGTTGTTTTCCCCTTATGGGAGTGGTAAAGGAAAGTCCTCTCTCCTGGGCAGTTATGAGAGAGATTGTCCGCTGTATAAAGTTCGTTACTCGTGAAACACCCAGAGTATTACTGAGGTCTTTGTGTGACCAGCCTGCTCTGGTGTAGAATGTGACGAGTGGTACCGGCCTTATCCAAAGGGGCAGGACTCCTCTTTGATGAGGGTGGATTGTACTCGGGATCAGTTGGTGGGACCAGTGGAGGTGGCGCAGTTACACTTTGGCAAGACTGTAATGTTTGGATGGCCAAGTGGAGGAGTTTTATGCCGAGTGATGGAGTTAAAGGGCAGCCGTCTGCTCGTTGTGGTGATGGACAGTGATTAGTGTTGTTGTGGTGCCTGACAGTAAGAGTAGACCTTGGCCAGGTCGCATCCAAGAGTCACTTTTTTTTTTTTTGCAAAAGCGGATTGTTGACTTCTCTTGGTTTAGTTTTTTTTTTTTTTATGTAGGAAGGATACTGGCCAAGGGCAACAAAAAAATAATAAAAAAAAAAAATGCCTACTGAAATGCCAGTCCAATAAAAGGGTCAAAGCAGTGGTCAAAAATTGGTGGATAAGTGTCTTGAAACCTCCCTCTTGAAGGAATTCAAGTCATAGGAAGGTGGAAATACAGAAGAAGGCAGGGAGTTCCAGAGTTTACCAGAGAAAGGGATGCATGATTGAGAATACTGGTTAACTCTTGCGTTAGAGAGGTGGACAGAATAGGGGTGTGAGAAAGAAGAAAGTCTTGTGCAGCGAGGCCGCGGAAGGAGGGGAGGCATGCAGTTAGCAAGAACAGAAGAGCAGTTGGCATGAAAATAGCGGTAGAAGACAGCTAGATATGCAACATTGCGGCGGTGAGAAAGGGGCTGAAGACAGTCAGTTAGAGGAGAGGAGTTGAAGAGACGAAAACCTTTTGATTCCACCCTGTCTAGAAGAGCAGTATGAGTGGAACCCCCCCAGACATGTGAAGCATACTCCATACATGGACGGATAAGGCCCTTGTACAGAGTTAGCAGCTGGGGGGGTGAGAAAAACTGGCGGAGACGTCTCAGAACACCTAACTTCATAGAAGCTGTTTTAGCTAGAGATGAGATGTGAAGTTTCCAGTTCAGATTATAAGTAAAGGACAGACCGAGGATGTTCAGTGTAGAAGAGGGGGACAGTTGAGTGTCATTGAAGAAGAGGGGATAGTTGTCTGGAAGATTGTGTCGAGTTGATAGATGGAGGAATTGAGTTTTTGAGGCATTAAACAATACCAAGTTTGCTCTGCCCCAATCAGAAATTTTAGAAAGATCAGAAGTCAGGCGTTCTGTGGCTGCCCTGTGTGATATGTTTACCTCCTGAAGGGTTGGACGTCTATGAAAAGACGTGGAAAAGTGCAGGGTGGTATCATCAGCATAGGAGTGGATAGGACAAGAAGTTTGGTTTAGAAGATCATTAATGAATAATAAGAAGAGAGTGGGTGACAGGACAGAACCCTGAGGAACACCACTGTTAATAGATTTAGGAGAAGAACAGTGACCGTCTACCACAGCAGCAATAGAACGGTTAGAAAGGAAACTTGAGATGAAGTTACAGAGAGAAGGATAGAAACCGTAGGAGGGTAGTTTTGAAATCAAAGCTTTGTGCCAGACTTTATCAAAGGCTTTTGATATGTCCAAGGCAACAGCAAAAGTTTCACCAAAGTCTCTAAAAGAGGATGACCAAGACTCAATAAGGAAAGCCAGAAGATCACCAGTAGAGCGGCCTTGACGGAACCCATACTGGCGATCAGATAGAAGGTTGTGAAGTGATAGATGTTTAAAAATCTTCCTGTTGAGGATAGATTAAAAAACTTTAGATAAGCAGGAAATTAAAGCAATAGGACGGTAGTTTGAGGGATTAGAGCGGTCACTCTTTTTAGGAACAGGTTGAATGTAGGCAAACTTCCAGCAAGAAGGAAAGGTAGATGTTGACAGACATAGCTGAAAGAGTTTGACTAGGCAAGGTGCAAGCACGGAGGCACAGTTTCGGAGAACAATAGGAGGGACCCCATCAGGTCCATAAGCCTTCCGAGGGTTTAGACCAGCGAGGGCATGGAAAACATCATTACGAAGAATTTTAATACGTGGCATGAAGTAGTCAGAGGGTGGAGGAGAGGGAGGAACAAGCCCAGAATCGTCCAAGGTAGAGTTTTTAGCAAAGGTTTGAGCAAAGAGTTCAGCTTTAGAAATAGATGTGATAGCAGTGGTACCATCTGGTTGAAGTAGAGGAGGGAAAGAAGAAGAAGCAAAGTTATTGGAGATATTTTTGGCTAGATGCCAGAAATCACGAGGGGAGTTAGATCTTGAAAGGTTTTGACATTTTCTGTTAATGAAGGAGTTTTTGGTTAGTTGGAGAACAGACTTGGCATGGTTCCGGACAGAAATATAAAGTGCATGAGATTCTGGTGATGGAAGGCTTAAGTACCTTTTGTGGGCCACTTCTCTATCATGTATAGCACGAGAACAAGCTGTGTTAAACCAAGGTTTAGAAGGTTTAGGACGAGAAAAAGAGTAAGGAATGTACGCCTCCATGCCAGACACTATCACCTCTGTTATGCGCTCAGCACACAAAGATGGGTCTCTGACACGGAAGCAGTAGTCATTCCAAGGAAAATCAGCAAAATACCTCCTCAGATCCCCCCAACTACCAGAGGCAAAACGCCAGAGGCACCTTCGCTTAGGGGGATCCTGAGGAGGGATTGGAGTGATAGGACAAGATAAAGATATGAAATTGTGATCGGAGGACCCCAATGGAGAAGAAAGGGTGACAGCATAAGCAGAAGGATTAGAGGTCAGGAAAAGGTCAAGAATGTTGGGCGTATCTCCAAGACGGTCAGGAATACGAGTAGGGTGTTGCACCAATTGCTCTAGGTCATGGAGGATAGCAAAGTTGTAGGCTAGTTCACCAGGATGGTCAGTGAAGGGAGAGGAAAGCCAAAGCTGGTGGTCAACATTGAAGTCTCCAAGAATGGAGATCTCTGCAAAAGGGAAGAGGGTCAGAATGTGCTCCACTTTGGAAGTTAAGTAGTCAAAGAATTTCTTATAGTCAGAGGAGTTAAGAGAGAGGTATACAGCACAGAAAAATTTAGTATGAGAATGACTCTGTAGTCGTAGCCAGATGGTGGAAAACTCGGAAGATTCAAGAGCGTGGGCACGAGAGCAGGTTAAGTCATTGCGGACATAAACGCAGCATCCAGCTTTGGATCGAAAATGAGGATAGAGAAAGTAGGAGGGAACAGAAAAGGGGCTACTGTCAGTTGCCTCAGACACCTGAGTTTCAGTGAGGAAAAGAAGATGAGGTTTAGAAGAGGAGAGGTGGTGTTCTACAGATTGAAAATTAGATCTTAGACCGCGAATGTTGCAGAAGTTAATGAAAAAAAAGTTGAGGGGGGTGTCAAGACACTTAGGGTCGTCGACGGAAAGGCAGTCCGACCTAGGGACATTTATGGTCCCCTCCCCAGATGGGGACTCCGAGGCTGGTGTGGGAGTCGCCATGATTTTAAAATTTTTGAGTGAAGGGTGTGTGTGTTATTAGGTGCTTGTAGTTTTGTGTGGAGGAAGAGAGTTGTCTTTAGAGGGCAGGCTGTGACTACCCCCTTGTGTTGTGAGACATAAAGGGAAACGTTCAGTGAGGTCACAGCTGGGTTTAATGATAAGTTCACAGCACCCCCTGAAAAGTGCTTTAGACCTCACTGGGAGTAATTATCGTTTCGGCAGGTGTCTACTGCCTCCTCCTGCAAAAGAAGCATTTTTAGTCAATTTATTTTCTGCATGTGACGTGGAGGCTCGAAGGAGGAAGAGGGAGAACATGAATAGCGACATAGGCAGTTGTGTCCCAACGAAAAAAGAAGAGTGTCCTCTATTGTCAAGTAGTGGGAGGGCCATAGAATTGGTCCTGCCTTAGGACCCAGAGACGGGTTCCACACCACCAATGAGTGATACACCTGGTGGATTGTTAGAAGGGAGCCATGATGTTTAGAGTGTTGATTGTGAGGAGGACTAAGAGTTGTCTTTGATAGATAACTCTTCTTGTCGGTGTCATGTTATTGGCCGAGTTTACCTTGAATGGGATCACGTTTTCTTAGTGTCCCCGTGTTCCGGTTACCTGACATCCGGGCGTTATCCTTATTATTGTTATAAGTAGTGTAAGGCTTATTTACCCATTTTGTCATAGGTCAAACTGGCAGCCATTTTGTGAGTGGAGGTTGTGGTGTTGACCTTGGAAGCTGGTGTTGTGGTGTATTGGTGATTTTGGGGATGATGTTATGGTGTTATGGGTAATCTTTGGTGATCATGGTAATCTCCTGTGAGGCTTGAGGAGGTGAAATACGGGAATTATTGTCTGGGGACACGGTAATGGCGTCTGAGTAAATTCCTGGGGTTGAGGGGAATATTTCTGTGACTGGTGGAGGTGTAAACGGGCTCTGGTGTTGTGGGAAGTGATGAGAACGTCATGTAGTAACGTGTACTACCTCATGTTGTTTGTGAATTATTATTAGTATTAATATATGTGCTTGTAACATAGAATAATCGTGTTTTCTACTCCCCCAACATTAATCTGGTATTAGAGGTGATTCCAGGTGTGCTGAGTCAAGGTAAAGGTAGAGTGAGAGATAATTCTGGCGATTTCGGATAGGTCGGGTAGGCACTCGAAGCCTTTAAAAATCCAGACCTTTAAAACTTTCCGGGATCAGTGTAACGTCCACTTTCTTGGAAAGATAACCGGGATCGTACGATCGTAGGTAGGTAAGCGAGCGTGACATCGGTAGTGAGAGGGAAGAGAGTTGGTCGTGTAGCAACGAGAGAAGTACAAGTGAAAGTAGGTTGGGTGATAATAGAAGTGAAGGGAAGAAGAGATATAGAAGGAAACAGTAAACGTTGGAGCAGAAGTAGCTGCTGGAGGATGAGAGATGTTAACAAGACACCTTGTATAGAGAGAGCTTCCCACCAACACTACAGCATGTCCTGCGTGAGAGACAGGGACGGGTCTTGGAGAAGATGCAGCAAGATGCGACACAAGTGGTGTAATAGCAGAGGAGCCGGGAAGTGTCCCTATTGTTGTTGTATTAGTCATGTAATGATGTTCTCTTTTTTGCATGCCCACAGGTGGGCTGGAGTTTCCCTGTTGATGTTTTGTTTGTATAAATTGCTAGTTGCTTGTCCAGGGCGGGGACTTGAATGTTATTTGTAAGCAACCAAATATTTTGAAAGTGTTTCATTTCTTTTCCCTAGGGGTGGGCGTGTTATGTACAGGAAGGAAGAGAGCAAGGAGGAAATGGGAGAGAAAAAAAAAAAAGAGAGAGCAAGAGGGATGAAAAAGAAGGATGAGGCGCCGGGGTGAGTGAGATTTCAGTAACTCGCACAGCATACATTGTGTTATTCATTATTTTATTTGAAACTTTTCCCTTTTGCATAGCGACTTGAGATTGATACCTGCAAGAGGTATCAATCCACGATGAAAGAATTAGATATCAGGTAGCTTTTGTAGTTTTTGTAAAATGATTTAGTAATAATACAGTGATTTTCAACCTAGCCATTAACTTAGAAGCACAGAGCGCGGGATTACGTACTCTATCCAACTTACTCCCCTGCTCTCTTTCCCCTTCCTACTGTAGTTTGGTCTAAACTTGCTACCCTTTGCGTCTTGAGAGGCTGTGGATACCCTTGTGTTGGCTAATTCAGAGTTCGTGTTGCGTCGTTGTCTTGTCCGTTTGTGGTGATTCCTCTGTGAGTCCTTGCCAAATGCTACTGGCCTGTCTGGTTTGTGTGTGTCTAGTGGCTGGAGAATTATTTTTATTCGTGTTTAGGTATTTTCTCATATCCCCTTACTCTTTATCTTGTGTGGAAAACGCGGCCAGTCTTCTGGGAGATGTGAAATGATCACACCGAATAAAAAATATGAAATACTCTGATGAGAGTGGGTAGTTTCCGTCTTGTGGGCGGAAGCTAACAGGATATTTCAATCCTCGTTTTTGTGGGGTGTGTCGTGACGATGTCCCCCTCTGGAATGTGCATGTGCGAGTCCTGACCCAGCTGTTGTGATAACTGTGGGACATTGTATGTTTTGTTTTACTGCGTAGGAGACAGGAGTGACGACCTTGGAAGCATCTGCTATGTACGGCTCACGGGTGGCTTGGACTAGTATGTTACTGCCTCGCACAGCCATACATAAGAGCCGTACACAGCAGCATACATTTAGAGCGTACACAGCAGATGTTTCCAAGGTCGTCATATATATATATATATATATATATATATATATATATATATATATATATATATATATATATATATATATATATATATATATATATATATATATATATATATATATATATATATATATATATATATATATATATATATATATATATATATATATATATATATATATATATATTGTGTGTGTGCCTGTGTTTAGGAAAACAGTAATTTATCATCAGATTCCTGTGTAATAGAATAGGAGATCAAAGTTCATACTTTTATTAATCTATTAATTAATTAATTGTTTTTTTCACGTTTTATTTATTTTTAGCAAGAAAATTACTTCCTACTAGAGTGAGATAACACAAGGGGAGTATATATTGAAAGTGGAAGTGGTATCTTGCAAGAACTTCATCAAGAGTGCCACACGAGTACGCCCACTAACGCACCACAGAGAAAGACTGAAGCTCGCCCTGCTTTTAGAGCGAGATGCACACTGTTCGCCCAACTTCTCCATACCTTATGTTTTGCAACTCTAGATGTAAAACAGAAACAGTGGGTTAAGATGATAAAATCAAGTATTCTGTACGCACTATTTCTGCTCTCTGTTGTAATTTAGAGTGGTTATCATTCATGTGCCAATAAAGAAAAGAACCCATTGTGTTTGCATTGGTCTTTCCCTAGTATGTCATGCGTCAGACATTTGGGTTGCATCAGGATAGATTCCTCTAGAAAATATTAATGAATTCATGTAATTTGCAAATTTTCACTACCACACTACAAAACAATGGTTTTACAAAACTTGAAAATTTAAAGTAAAATGTTTCAAATCTTGAAAAGTCTCTCCTAAGTGTTCCACACAACGGTGGAACCCTAGACAAAACAAAAAACAAACATGCACATGTCATTGCGCTTTCGTTTAATACATTGACTCAACAACATGCAAGGTGTTGAAGACCTTTCACTGCCTTGGAATTACATATCTCACTGAACTATTCATACGTTGGAATCTCCTTATTTATGGCCACATTTTATGGTATGTATTGTCAGTTTTTCATAACTATTTAATGATCTGATACAAGTGCAGCCCATAAGGTATTCTTGGCAGCTTCATGGAAAATGATACAGCCGCTCAGTGTGTATATATATATATATATATATATATATATATATATATATATATATATATATATATATATATATATATATATATATATATATATATATATATATATATATATATATATATATACACACACACATATCTACATTAGTGTTTAATGCATTATTTCCTTCCTCACAGATACTATGAATTCAAGACAATACCATATACTAGTTCTTTAGTCAGTTAGTTGGCTCAACAAAACTGTTAACCAAAGTTAGTGCCTTATATTATGAAAATTGTGACATTTAATCTATATAAAATAACGGCAGTCAAGGGTGAGTTCTGAATATAAACTGTCTTGCATATTACATTGGATGTATCAATATATGAAATAATGTACTCATTGTAAGTGATTATGTCATCAGTCTGTCCATATCATACAATGGTGTGTGTGTTTGTGTGTGTATGTGTGTGTGTGTGTGTGTGTGTGTGTGTGTGTGTGTGTGTGTGTGTGTGTGTGTGTGTGTGTGTGTGTGTGTGTGCAAGATTTTGAGTTTTGCTCTTTTTTTCTCAGTGTAACTATAATATATGAAGATCCTTTCAGCTTTCCAACTTGTTTTGTGAAAAAAAAGAAACATAGTAATTGCTTCACCAATATAAAAACATTCTTTATTTCTTTCATAAATAATCATTCCGGTTGTGTGAAGTGTGATGACTGAGGACAAAGAAAACAGAAGTGTGCAGAGGGGTGTATTTCATATTTTCTTAGTGAGCAGTGGCTGCCATGTTGACTAGAACAGACACTATAGACTTAGCTGGCATCACAAAGTTAACAAATTCCTGACTGCCCCTTACGTCCACAGTTACCGTTTCCATGTCTTCGCCCCTGGAAGAAGAATTAAAAATTAAAATGAGAAAAAATGTGCGAAAACATGTAAGATGGAAAAATTTAATTATCAATTAAAGCTTTTTCATTAATAATGAATTATTAATTAATAAGTACAGGCATATAAAACTGCGGTACTATTAGTGGTTATATATAGCAGCATTCACTAAATGTACATGAAATACTCAGCCTAGCTCTGGTTTCAAGCAAAAGGTTAATTTGCGTACATGTTAAGCAGAACAATAGTGGAGGCAGTGTCTGTGGATCCATGTTGGAAGGCCGCTACTCGTACATGTTCATATCCACTAGACACAGTAGAGGAGATAAGTCGATCTCCTGGAGCTATAAACTTGCTGAAGTGACCCATCGAGTAGAACATGGGCTGTTTGTAGAACTCACTGGATTTCTGAAAAAAAAAAAAAGACAAGGAAAAAAATGGAGAGAACCACAAGGAAAAAGTAGATACAGTTTATATTTTAGCAAGGTCTAAGTTGAATAAGGGAATGGTGAGTTAAAACTACAGAACACAAATTGGAGGAGATCGAACTTTGTTATATTCGAGAGAAAAGTATCGAGAGTTAGTAAAATCTGGACGGAGAAAACTACGTAGGTGGGAGAGAGGAACAAAAAAAAAAAAAAAAAAAAAAAAAACAAGCTTTTTGTGAAAGGAAGAAGAGTAAAGCTGAGCAAAAGGACGAGTGAAATATGATTTTATGAAAAGGAATGTAGTGAAAACCAATAGGATTAGAGGATTATTATGGATACAAACATACATCAATAAACATACATATCAGTAATCACATTCCATTTATCTTCGCACAAAACAAACACACACAAGGGACATAGTTTGTCTAAAAGCGAAGAGAGCAAGCATGTATGTAGTTATCTTCATACGTGAAAAGACCAGTAGTGTAAAACTACCCGGACATGAAGCAAACAAATGAGGGAGCTATTTTATTATATCTTATTTATTTATTTATTTATTTATTTATTTATAAATTTTTGCAGACTAATGTTGAACAAAAAAGAATTGAAAATATATTCTGAGACACCGATACACAAATACTCACCATATCTTTAAGTGGAGGGCTCCTATTTGTGAATGAAAAACAAAATATAAATTATGAGTATGCAAGAAGCTGCAAACGCTAAACGTGAAAAAAAAAAAAATACAGTTCATGCCTAAGCACAGCAAAAAAATAAAAATAAATAAACAAATAAATAAAAATAAAAATTTGATTTAGACGATATGAACTTTTACATTTTTAATTATGCCGCATGTTCCCTAACGTTAGAAAAATTTGATTAGTCTATTAGATCTGAAACTAATTCATGAATAAAAGGATCATAACTCGTCTACGTTTTTTTAATATTAAGAAACATGTTACACCATTAAATAATTATATAAAAGGAAGAAAATTTCAGCATACTGTTTAAAGCTAGTAACGAAACTATAGACAGTCGAAACCTTGTTAATTAATCAATGTAAACCTCAAATGATTCCCGATGACTCCTCTATAAATTCTCATATTGTCTAAATGAAATAAGGTAATTAGGTGTAGTGTGATTAGGTAAGGTGTGATTATTCATGGGTTGTGTTATTATTATCATTATAATAATAATAATAATAATAATAATAATAATAATAATAATAATAATAATTATTATTATTATTATTATTATTATTATTATTATTATTATTATTATTATTATTATTTGTAATTATTAAGATTTAGCGTCTGTAACTTCTAGAATACTTTGTTTCCATCCACCAATGACAATGTATGTGTTCATGTGTTGGTATCACAGCAGCTTAAGTGGTGTTCATTGAAAGAGCAGCTGGTCAGTCTTTTCTTAAGGAAATTGTTTATTTATTTATTTATTTATTTATTTATTTTTAGCCTTTTTATTTTTAGTTTGATAGGTCTGAAGATGGGATTGTGCTATTTCGGAACGTAACCAGAAATAAAGGAATGCTACATTCATTATATACTCGTATATATATATATATATATATATATATATATATATATATATATATATATATATATATATATATATATATATATATATATATATATATATATATATATATATATATATATATATATATATATATATATATATATATATATATATATATATATATATATATATATATATATATATATATATATATATATATATATATATATATATATATATATTGTCACGATCGCTTACTTACTTACGATCGTACGATACCGGTTATCTTTCCAAGAAAGTGGGCGTTACACTGATCCCGGAAAGTTTTAAAGGTCTGGATTTTTAAAGGCTTCGAGTGCCTACCCGACCTATCCGAAATCGCCAGAATTATCTCTCACTCTACCTTTACCTTGACTCAGCACACCAGGAATTACTTCTAATACCAGATCAATGTTGTGGGAGTAGGAAACACTATTATTCTATGTTACAAGCACATATATTAATACTAATAATAATTCACAAACAACATGAGGTAGTACACGTTACTACATGACGTTCTCGTCACTTTCCACAACACCAGAACCCGTTTACACCTCCACCAGTCACAGAAATATTTCCCCTCAACCGCAGGAATTTACTCAGACGCCACTACCGCGTCCCCAGACAATAATTCCCATATTTCACCTCCTCAAGCCTCACAGGAGATTACCATGATCACCAAAGATTACCCATAACACCATAACATCATCCCCAAAATCACCAATACACCACAACACCGGCTTCCAAGGTCAACACTACAACCCCCACTCACAAAATGGCTGCCAGTTTGACCTATGACCCCTTCCAACAGCATCACCGGCACAACTCAACAGCCGAATTTCAGCGGACAAGAGCTCTTGGTACCACAAAAGACTCACTAACCTGATCCTGGATATCAAGGTTATACCGCTACACCAAAAATACCTCCACAAACTCACTCCATCACCAATCCGCACCAAGATCCTTCCCTGAGAGATGCCTTCCCTCCACCTTTCCTCACGACCTAAGGCGCTCTGCCTTTCCCCTCCTTGGAATGCGTTGTTGCCCACTCAAGCTTCCCTCGTTTTCAACGTATTTCCACCTCAATTATACCTCCTCCCTTATACATACAAGGATATAGAGAACTTAAATTATTAAGAGAATAATACTACATGATATAAAATGGGTAAATAAGCCTTACACTACTTGTAACAATAGTAAGGATAATGCCCGAATGGCAGGTAACCGGAATACGGGGACACTAAGAAAACGCGATCCCATTCAAGGTAAACTCGGCCAATAACATGACAATAAATAAATGAATATATATATATATATATATATATATATATATATATATATATATATATATATATATATATATATATATATATATATATATATATATATATATATATATATATATATATATATATATATTATAGGAGGAAGCAGTAGATACCTGCCGAAACGATAATTACTCCCAGTGAGGTCTAAAGCACTGTTCACGGGGTGCTGTGAACTTATCATTAAACCCAGCTGAACGTTTCCCTTTGTGTCTCACAACACAAGGGGCCAGTCACAGCCTGCCCTCTAAAGACAACTCTCTTCCTCCACACAAAACTACAAGCATCTAATAACACACACACCCATCACTCAAAAATTTTGAAATCATCATGGCGACTCCTACACCAGCTTCGGAGTCCCCATCTGGGGAGGGGACCATAAATGTCCCCAGGTCGGATTGCCTTTCTGACGACGACCCTAAGTGTCTTGACACCCCCGTCAACTTTTTTTTCATTAACTTCTGCAACATTCGTGGTCTAAGATCTAATTTTCAATCTGTAGAACACCACTTTTCCTCTTCTAAACCTCATCTTCTTTTCCTCACTGAAACTCAGGTGTCTGAGGCAACTGACAGTAGCCCCTTTTCTGTTCCCTCCTACTTTCTCTATCCTCATTTTCGATCCAAAGCTGGATGCTGCGTTTATGTGCGCAATGACTAAACCTGCTCTCGTGCCCACGCTCTTGAATCTTCCGAGTTTTCCACCATCTGGCTACGACTACAGAGTCACTCTTGTACTAAATTTATCTGTGCTGTATACCTCTCACCTAACTCCTCTGACTATAAGAAATTCTTTGACTACTTAACTTCCAAAGTGGAGCACATTCTGACCCTCTTTCCTTTTGCAGAGATCTTCATTCTTGGAGACTTCAATGTTCACCACCAGCTTTGGCTTTCCTCTCCCTTCACTGACCATGCTGGTGAACTAGCCTACAACTTTGCTATCCTTCATGACCTAGAGCAATTGGTGCAACACCCTACTCGTATTTCTGACCGTCTTGGAGATACGCCCAACATTCTTGACCATTTCCTGACCTCTAATCCTTCTGCTTATGCTGTCACCCTTTCTTCTCCGTTGGGCTCCTCCGATCACAATCTCATATCTTTATCTTGTCCTATCGCTCCAATCCCTCCTCAGGATCCCCCTAAGCGAAGGTGCCTCTGGCGTTTTGCCTCTGCTAGTTGGGGGGACCTGAGGAGGTATTTTGCTGATTTTCCTTGGAATAACTACTGCTTACGTGTCAGAGACCCGTCTTTGTGTGCTGAGCGCATAACAGAGTGTGATAGTGTCTGGCATGGAGGCGTACATTCCTCACTCTTTTTCTCGTCCTAAACCTTCTAAACCTTGGTTTAACACAGCTTGTTCTCGTGCTATACATGATAGAGAGGTGGCCTACAAAAGGTACTTAAGCCTTCCATCACCAGAATCTCATGCACTTTATGTTATTATTAGTAAACTAGTAAATTAGTAAACCATAGAGCAGAAGAGTTGCCCTTTCCTATACTGTAATTAGTTTTCATCCAGTCCTCCAAATGAAACCCGTTATTCAGTCTGGGAGAGAGAGCGACGTAGTGATTGACAACGAGGTGAGCGGGACGGAATTTACCCTCCCCCTTCCCCTCCTTTGCCTCCCTTCTTTCCTTCATTCCCTCCCAGCACTCGTCCTGTGTCTGCACTGGAGGGAGGGGGCGATTTAACGGTTTTTCTCACCAGCTTCGTCAGTAGCCAGTCGGATATCATAGAGTGTAAACGTGGTGCTTAAAGAAGCGTGTGAAGGCATGTCTAGGGAGGGCATGTTACTGTATACCAAAGGGTGGTATATACTCCTATAAAGGATTTTTTTTTTTTTAACCTGTGATTCCTGATGATGATGAGTGTTTACAGGAGCAGGATACTGTCCTCTCCCCCTAACTGCCTGAGCGAAGTGGCTTGTTGTGGGTCTAGTGTGTGTCTGAGCGTCGTGAGCATTGTGTCGTGAGTTTGCTAGTGGTCTCTGTGGCCTGCAATTCTGAGTGAGGCAAATCAGAGGATTTTTATAATATTTGTGCTAGGCTGCGGCTGTCTGCTTGCTTCCTGGATGTCCACCAGTTTTATAGGATGAGGGAATCTGTCTTCTGGAACATTGAAGATAGGCTTCTCTCAGGCCAGAGTATATAATATTCTTATTAGATGTGGGTGGTTTTCATTACCTCGGGCGATAATTCAATGGGGTATTATACCGCAATCTGTGGATAGTCTGTGTTGCCTGTGTTCCCTAGCACGTGGCTGTTTCCTGCTTGGGGAAATAAGCTGGTGTTTGTTATATTCGGGCACGTCTACACAGGTCCTCAAACATGCGATTGCAACATGCAAACAACATATTGGCGAAGAAGCTGTTAAGGTGTTGTGAACTGTTGTGTCCAGATATTATTGGCAGCACTGGTTGCGAACATATGTGCAACACTGATGTGGACGAGACAGCGTGGGCGTTTTGAGACGTGAACTCGAAGAAGCGTGCCGAACTTACAAATACATTATCAAACAAGATGTAAAGTTGTTTTGAAGTGTTGTTTCCAGATAATAATGGCAGTGTTGGTTTGGAAGATGTTGCCAGCATTGATGTGGACGAGGCGGAATGAGACCTGCTTGCATACATATATATAGGAAGCAGCAATTCATAATCATGTGCAGACATACGTAGGGAGTTGTAAAACAATCCTGTAGTCAGTAACTGTGATGTCGATAAGTCCATATCGTCGCATGTAATATCATGAGTGACATCAGGCTCGACAAAATTGTTTTTACGATGAAGTAAAGGGCGCATCCTGAAAGACGACGACGGCGTTCCTCTGGTATACCTTCGCCCAAAACTATATCTGCTGCGGTTGCCAGAATCGCGTCCTCCCTCGATGACACTATGCTGGAATCTCGGCTAACTCATGTGGACACACCCGTCGCCTTACCTCTGCTGCGATCAACTGATTACAACATTTCTGAGATATGTGTGTGGGTGTTTAAATACTGCTGCAAACTTGCTCAAGTGGTCACTCGGAAAAGACTGATCAGTGTTGCTTGTCTATTCGTCTTGGTGTATCAGTGTCCAGCCTAAGTCGTGGAAGGGAAGGCTGGTAGCAGAAGTGGCTTGCGACCTAAGTCCCTTGCCTCTGTCAGAAGTGGCAGTGTAGATTTGGCCCAGTTTGGTGTGTGGACGCAAAGTCACGTAAATAGTATACATAGCCATGGTAGTCCTTCCCACAGTGTTGGTGGATTTTTCCATACAGAAGAAATGTCTGAGGAGTTTAAATTTAGGTTGGAAATGAGGAAAATGGAGTTGGAAGCTGAAACTGAGGAAAGGAAATTGAAGGCGGCGGAAGCTGAAGAAGCAAGCTCCGATTGAGGCGGAGAAGAGGGTAAGGTTGCTTGAAGCGAAGAAGGCAAGGACGTATGAGAGGGAGAAGGCTGAAAGTAATAGGATATTTGAGCTGGAGAAGACTCGGACAGAGGTTAATTCACCTCATGGTCTGCGGAGAGGAAAAGGAGTGAAAGGATACAGTAGAAAACCGGATGGTGAGAAGTTTCAAGTTAATACCAGAGTTTGATGAGAAGAAGGTGACGGAATTGTTCAGTAGATTTGAGAAGAAGGCAGCTGAATTTGATTGGCCTCAGGAGAGCTGGGTTGGCCTGAATGCTAATATGTTGAAAGGCAAGGCACTTGGAGTTTATGATAGATTGTCAGTGGAAGATTTAATGGATTATGAAGAGTTTAAGGTTGGCATCCTGAGAATAAATGAACTGCGGTCTGAGGCCTATAGGTTACAGTTCCGTGGACGGAAGATAAGGTCTAATGATTTACCTCGAGTGTGCTCGCTATCTCGTGGAGACTTTTTAAAAGTGGATTATTAGAGAGCAGGCCACGTCTTATAGTGAGTTAAAGAAGCTCATGGTTTTGCAGCAGTTTGTAGCACTGCTCCGGAAGAAAAGTTTAAAACCGTGAAAGAGATGGCTACATAGGGAAATAACCACGTGTTAGCTCACCGATCAGTATTTCGGTGGTTAATTGGGACGTCTGTCGGGGCTAGTAACAGTTGGTCTTGAGGCGGGGTTTGTTGGGAACAGTACGTTGTCGTGGCGTTGGTAACAAGTCAGCATGACTAAGTCTTGTTGGCAATAACAACCCCTGAACGAGACAGATTGTGAGCATGCAGAGCACTCCCAGATACAGTATGCAACTTATGTGCCACTATTGTAAAAATACTGGGCACTTTAAATTTAATTGTCCTAAATCAGTGTCTGTCATGACTTCTAAGCCCTCTCAAAAGCCGGTGGCGTTGATTGCATCACCCAACAGAGGTGTTGAGAGTGAGGAGATTTGGTCAGTGTTTGGTTGTGAGGAGAGAAAGGCAGGAGTAGTTGCCCCCTCATCTGTTGATACCTCACCGTCCTCCGTGAAGTCGGGTTTGGGCTGATGCTGTCCTTTCTTGTGTAAGTGCACTGTTGTGATTGCTGGGGCTGAGTACCCCATCACGGTTTTGAAAGAGACATCAGCTCAATAATATTTGTGCAGAAATGTTATTTGGAGGCGAATTGTTTCCGACAAGCCTGTGTGGTGCCTGGGAACTGGCGCAATAGAAAGGTTTGATACGGCGGAGATAAGGCTTGTGTACCCGCTAGTAACCGCAAAGGCGTGGGTGGCATTAGCGTAAGACCTGCCAGTGTCAGATGTTGATTTTCTTCTAGGGAATGACCTGGCAGATGGGAGAGTCTGGGTGAGTCGTTCTTCTGCGGACAGGGTCTCGGAGGAGGCAGTGGATGAGAACTCAGACTGTAGTAATGTTGTTACTCGCTCTAAGGCGAGCTGGGCGACTCTGAGTCGGGCATCTGCGCCTTCTGTAACTCCTGGGGTCGATTGCAATAGGACCACCGAGAGAGGAGTGCAGAGAGGATGTAGATGCTACAGTGGGGCAGAGTGCCCAGAGGCCTGTTCCACTGCTGTCCAAGGTTTTGGCAAACTATATTTGGGCTCCTCATGCATTCATTGTGCTGGGGCTCCGTGCACTACCGCAGTGCAGGAACCACATGACTCGGGAGCGTTGCCGAAGATGAGGATGGAGTGTATGGGTTGGATAGTTTACTTGCTGGCTTACCTCACTCCTCGTAGCACCCTGGAGATGACACTCAAGCAGAATTGTCACTAGGTTTGGAGGCTGTGGACACGAATACTCAATCCGAGTCCCAATCTAGTGTGACTGGTATGTCAGGGGTTACTGTCGAGGGCGGGAAGACTCAAAACTATGCTAGGGAGGTAGGAGTTTCCTCCCCTGTGGAGTGTATGGGAGGCGGGGAGCATGCTACTCCCCTGCAAGAACCAGACATGGAGGATGCTAACTCGTGTAGTGAGTTACCCCTTGTGATATCTGCTAGTACAGCCGTTTGCGTACCAAAACAGGGTTCTGCCCCTCGGGAGCGCGTTGCCCCATACTTCTTGCGAGGCAGGAGAGGGCAGCAAGGAAGCCAAGGGTCAGATGGAGTTAATGGTGATTAACACAATAGCCGGCAGAGAAAGGAGGACAGAGGTCTGATCATCCATTTTGTTGTGCCATCCGCAGTTAAGGAGGCACGTGTGCAGGTAGCACGTAGAGGCCCGTAAGTTGCCGAATTTGGACTCGGATCGACTCGAGAGTAATTGCAGCGGTTTTGGTAGCCGGGTATGGCCACGTTTATTGAGTGTTGTCGAGTTGGCAAGGCTGGCAAGCCTGATTACTTTTTGTCTGGGGCTCCTCTCTTCCACGTTATGGCGAGTGTTGTTTCCCTGGTATGCGATTTGTAGGAGATAGCCTGATTTCTCCTTCCCGTGGGAGTCATGATAATGCTGTAACTGACGTGAGTTAGGGCGCAGCGTCGAGAGGCAGTGCGGAGTGAGGCTGCCTGTGATAATGTATTGCTTGCCGCTCGGAAAGTACCCACAATGTAACGGGGGCTTCGTTACTGTTAAGTGTTAGATGTTGCTATTAAGTGTCAAGTGTTGGGCCTGAGTATTGAAGTGAAGGGTGGGTCATATCCAATAATTAAAGTTTTATTTGATTTTGATTTTTTTTTTTTTATGTAGGAGGCCAAGGGCAACAGAAAAAAAAAAAAAAAGTGGGTGGTCAGTGAGATGCCGGCCTCCAAATAGGGTCCAAAGCGGTAGTCAAAAAATGAAGGATAAATATCTTGAAACTTCCCTCTTGAAGGAATTCGAATCACAAGAAGGTGCAAATAAAGAAGCAGACAGGGAGCTCCAGAGTTTACCATAGAAAGATACGAATGACTTAGAATACTGGGTAACTCCTGCGTTAGAGAGGCGGACAGAAAAGGTGTGAAAAAAGAAAGTCTTGTGCAGCGAGGCCTCGGAAGGAGGGGAGGCATGCAGTTAACAAGATCAGAAGAAAAGTTAATATAAAAATAGCGGAAGAAGATAGCAAGAGATGCAACATTGCATCAGTGAGAAAGAGACTGAAGACAGTTAGGCAGAGAGGTTGATGAGATGAAACACTTTTGATTCCATCCTGTCTAGAAGAGCGGTATGGGTGTAATGCCCTACCCCCCCTAAGACATGTGAAGCATAGTATATACATGGACGGATAAGCCCCCTGTCTGGAAGGTTGTGTCGAGTTAAAAACATAAGAACATAAGAAATAAGGGAAACTGTAAGAAACCACCAGGTTTATACGTGGCAATCCCTTTATGAGATGTACCTATCTATTTCCACCCATCATCCTAATCCATAAATCCGTCTAATCTTCTCTTAAAGCAAGCTAATGTCTTAGCGCTAACAACTTGATTATTGACTCCGTTCCATTCATCTACCACTGTATTTGAGAATCAATTTCTTTCTATCTCTTAAACCTAAATTTTTCAAGCTTGAACCCGTTATTTCTTGTTCAGTCCTGGTTGCTAATCCTAAGAATTTTGCTTACTTCTGCTTTGTTATAACCCTTATACCACTTAAAAACTTGTATCAGGTCCCCTCTTAACCTCTAAAGAATGTAAATTAAACAGTTTCACTCTCGCCTCTTAAGTGATGCTCCTCATCCCCTGCATCCTTTTAGACATCCTCCTTTTTACTGATTCTAATATACCTATATCCTTCCAGTAATGTGGGGACCAGAAATGCACAGCGTAGTCTAGATGAGGTCCGACCAGCGCCAAATATAACGAGTATTACACTCCAAAAAATTATTCCTAATACCCTATTTGCCCTGTTTCTGGTCTCTATGCGTTGCTTTTCTATACGGAGTTCAAAGCTAACTATAACTCCTGAATGTTTTTTTCGTACTCTGAAGCTACCAGTTTCGTTGTTTATTGTGTACTACTGTGTGGCTTTCCTCTACCTACGCTAAGTACTTTGCATTTGTTGATATTAAACTGCATTTACCATCTGTCCGTCCATTCGGACATCCTATCTAAATCGGCCTGCAAGGTGATGGCATCCGATTCTGACCTAATTAATTTATCTTTCTTTGTTTCATCAGCAAATTTACTAGCATCACTATTCATTCCACTATCCAAGTCACTGATATATATATATATATATATATATATATATATATATATATATATATATATATATATATATATATATATATATATATATATATATATATATATATATATATATATATATATATATATATATATATATATATATATATATATATATATATATATATATATATATATATATATATATATATATATATATATATATATATATATATATATATATATTAAAAACAAAAATGGTCCTAATACTGATCCCTGTAGCACCTCACTATTTACGTAACTCCACTCGGCTTTAGAGCCGTTTATTACAACTCTCGCACCTGTCTCTTAGCCATGACCTAACCTTAACATAAACGAAAACATCCAGCCTAACGTTAGCATAAACGAAACATCCAGCTTTTGATTGAAAATGAAGATAGAGAAAGTAGGAGGGAACAGAAAAGGGGCTACTGTCAGTTGCCTCAGAGACATGAGTTTCAATGAGGAAATGAAGATGAGGTTTAGAAGAGGAGTGATGGTGTTTTACGGATTGAAAATAAGATCTTAGACAGCGAATGTCGCAGAAGTTACTGAAGAAAAAGTTGAGGAGAGTGTCAAGACACTTAGGATCATTGTCAGAAGAGTAGTTCGACCTGGGGACACTTGTGGTCCCCTCCCCAGATGGGGACTCCGAGGCTGGTGTTGTAGTCGCCATGATAATTTTGAAATTTTGAGGAAAGGGTGTGCGTGTTATTAGGTGCTTATAGTTTTGTGTGGAGGAAGAGAGTTGTCTTTAGAGGGCAGGCTGTGACTGCAATCTCACTAATTACATGACCCACTCGGATTTAGAGCCCTTTATTACAACTCGCCTGTCGCCTGTCGCTTAGCCATGACTTTATCCTGCCTAACCTTCCCATATATCCCGTGTGCCCTAATCTTTATCAGGAGCCTCTGATGGGATACCTTGTCAAACGCTTTATTAAAGTCCAGATGTAAAATGTCACAACTATCACCGTCAGGTAAGACTTCCCATCGTGAAGCCATGCTGTGACTGATTTATCAAGTTCTGCTTGTCTAAATGCTCCCTAATATTATTCGCTATTATTGACTCCATTATTCTACCTACGACAGAAATTAAGCTGACATGTCTATAATTAGACGTTAAAGTTTCTTTAAGTTTCTTTCAATAAAGTTCTTCTCCTTTCTTAAAGATGGGTACTACATTAGCCTGCCTCCACATTACGGGTACCTCACCTGACTCAAGTGATTTCCTAAAGATAGAAACTAACAGCTCACTAATAACCTCTTTGCATTCCTTAAGTACTCTAGGATATATTTCATCTTGTCTTGGTGTCTTGAACTTTTTTAGCCTATCTACTGTTCCACTATCTCCTTAGTTATGGTAATATCTGTCAGCTTCTCATTTTCATCTGCTCTAAACATCTGTTCACTATTCGGCATATCCTACATGTTTTCCTGGGTGAAAAATACTATATTCAGTTAAAATACTAATTCAGAATTTTACTAATCTCCTTCCGAGAACTAACCAGCTCTCGATCTGCTGTCTTTAATAGACCTATAATTTCCTTATCCTTCGTCATATATACCTGGTAAAATCCTTTGCGGTCCGCCTTCGCCTAGCTGGCTACCTTTAATTCATAATTGCTTTTTAGTTTTCCTCGTTAACCTCCTGACTGTTCTAATTAATTCATTATACTGTGGCCTCAAAACCTCTTCCCTTGCCTTTAATCACTTATATATACTTCTCTTTTGTCCTATATAGTGTTTTAACCTAACAGTCATCCATTTAGGGTCATTTTTCTGTGATCTTATTGCTCTATACAGGATGTTTGCTAACTGTCATGCATGCAATTTATCTACGAAATATTTATGCAACTCATCTACATTTACTTCACCTAATCCCCTCATATTGGCCCATTCCATCCTCTCCACTCCCTCATCTACTCGCCTCGACCTTACCTTTCCCATTTCAGCATGACCTGACCTTCCAACGTACTCACACCTATCTCTTGCTCTCTCTCTCCTTCCGGACACATCTCTCCTCTTGCCCTACACCCTCACATCTCACATCACCTCTCTCATCCTGCCTTATCTCTCTCAACTCCGTCCCGGACTTGACCTCACCCTGCATCCGTTGCCAGTTAACTCCTTGGAAGTATCTTTTTAATTCTTCAAAATCTGCTCTCCTAAAATCAGGTATTTTACTAGTGTTTTTGCTTCTATATATAATATTTTAATTTGTACCTAATTTCCCAATACTCACTGTTACCTAATTGTCCTCCAACTTCTACCTGTGTGACTGCTTCCTCACTGTTTGGTAAGAATTAAATCTGGAATATTGTTCTCCCTTGTGGGTTCTACGACTACCTGTTTAAAAAAAAGTATCCTGAATTACCTTAAAAATTCCCTGTTCCCTCTGCTTCCCTGTTACCCACTATCAGGCTCCAATCAATATTCCTAAAATTAAAATCTACCATACATATCTGACTGTGCGTGCCTGCTATATTTATTTCCTGCCATAGTGACGTGTTAATTTCCTTTGCACTGTTCGGTGGCCTGTACACTAATCCCAGTACTTCTGACTGACTCTTCCTTAATATCTACCCATATCGACTCGTTTTGTTATCTGTTTTAATTATACTGTTAATATGACACTGCAATGTGTTCCTATAACGCGATTCCTCCTCATCTTCTATTTTCCCTGTCTTTATAGAATAGTGTATACGCATCTGTCTTAAACTCTGGATTAAATACTTTTCCTGACATATCTAATTAAGTTTCTGTTAAAGCAATGATATCAGGGTTCTCTACACACACCATTCCTCTAAGAAAGTCAGTTTTATTCAAAGTACTTAACCTATCTCTCACCTTCTCTGAGCTAGTTACCTTTCTAGATTTAAATAATTTCGACCTCACAACCACTTCCTCCCTTGTGTCTAACGAAAAAAAGCGCTAAGCGCTGGAACGCAGCTACCTCCCACTCGAGTGTTCCGGCCAAAACCCGAACACCCTGGCTTGATAAATACATTCCATTCCTAGCGTACAAGGTGTCCCTCCCTACCTTAGAATAGGTCACAGTTATCGATGAATATCCCTCTATGACTCTTACTATGATTCGCGAGCCTGCGATTCACTGTGTAGCCCTGGACAACCACTCAGCACCAACTCCCCTTCTTGGCAACGAAGGCCTCGAGAACAGAAGAACTAACACCACCAGACGACTCAGCAACGCAAGGCGTAATGCCTACATTAGCCAGCTCTAGCGTCAGGTCACTGGTCACTTAACACGTCCGTTCACTAGAAACCCTGACCTGAGACTGTGAGTTGGTAGATGAAAGATTGGAGTTTTTGAGGCACTGAACAATAACTATGGTCTGACCATTTTGGATTGAGCGTTTAAGCGTTGTCCTTTCCAGGAATTTTTCAGTCTGCAGTTCTGCCACAAATATACTAAGACACACCTCATGTCAGGTACCTTCTACCTCAAAATTAAATGATTTTGTAGCATATATACGCTCTGATGCTTTACAAGATGCAAGTTAGTGTAATACAAAATGCTAGTTAGTGTAATATATGTTTTTTTTTTTTAATGATACTTATTATTATTTATTTATTTATTTATTTGTTTTCTTTTTTTGCAAACACCATAATACTTGGCAACATTTCCTCCAGGCGTTGCCACGTGACCGAATGAGGTCACACGGTCAGAGTGACCTTGTTAATCATGCTCAGTTCCTCTTGCGCCGCCAACCAGGATGGAAGCTACCTCTCCCGCTCACTTTCGTCACTTCCACAGCCGAAAAAAAAGAGCTTATATACTCAGTAAATAAGTATTTTTGGGGGAAGAAAAGGCTGATAGGGGGGTCATGACTTGACCCTTTAAGAGCTGTTGCCCGAAAACCGAAAGGCACCAATACAAAAAAATTGTAACTAAAGAATAAGAATATAACATCATAATTTAAGGGAAATATATCTAAAAGGAAACCTATCACATTTAAAATAAACTCACAATGGAGAGAGAGAGATTTTAAATTCACAATGGAGAGAGAGAGAGAGAGAGAGAGAGAGAGAGAGAGAGAGAGAGAGAGAGAGAGAGAGAGAGAGAGAGAGAGAGAGAGGTGGAGTGTGGGGAGCGAGGTTATCAGATAATTGGCCCGGTACAAGGTTTGGCAGTGCCGCAAGCCGGGGAATCCCCTTAAAGGACAACGCCTAAACTCTCAATTCAAAATGGTCTGAGTGTAAGTTTGTTTTGCCCCAATCAGGAATTTTAGATAGGTCAGAATCCAAGCGTTCTGTGGCTTTCCTGCGTGTACTGTTTACTTACTGAAGAGTTGGACATCAACGAAAAGACGAGGAAAATTGCAAGGTTGTATAGCATAGGAGTGGACAGGGCAAAAACTTTCGTTCAGAACATCATTGATTAATACTAATAGGAAGAGAGTGGGTGACAGGACAGAGCCCTGAGGAACACCACTGTTAATAGATTTAAGAAAAGAACAGTGACCTTCTATCACAGCAGCAATAGGACGGTCAGAATGGAAACTTGAGATAAAGTTAACAGAGATGATAGAAGCTGTAGGAAAGTAATTTGGAAATTAAGGGTCTGTGCAAGACTCTATCAAAAGCTTTTGATATGTCTAAGGCAACACCAAAAGTTTCACCAAAATCTCTAAAAGAGGATGACCAAGACAGTAAGGAAAGCCAGAAGATCACCAGTAAAGCGGCCTTGATGGAACCTATACTGGCTATCAAATAGAAGGTTGATAGATGTTTAAGAATCTTCCTGTTGAGGATAGATTTAAAAACTTTAGATAAGCAGAAAATTAAAGCAATAGAACGGTAGTTTGAGGGATTAGGACGGTCATCCTTTTTTAGAAACAGGCTGAATGTAAGCAAATTTCCAGCAAGAAGGAAAGGTATATGTTGCCAGACAGAGTTGAAAGAGTATGACTAGGCAAGGAGCAAGCACAGAGCTCTTGATGTTGTTTGTAGGAAGGACTCCATTCTCCCTTTCTAGATACCTGGCAGCGTGAATGAAGTTTCCTCAACCTTCCTTATAGTATGTTTCAAATCAGTAAGGTGTAGGTGAGTGGCGAACTTTAGAAACACGTTTCTCAGCATCATTTAAGACATTAGAACAATAGCAATTTTTGCTATGAACTACATTGTTTGATCAAATGACCTCAGCAGTTAGGTTGTTGTCTCCAAGATGCAGAAAATTTATTGCCTTAAGATTATCTTTGGCAGCAGTTTCAAAAGTAAATGTCACATACAACTGATTAGATAGACAATCGCCGTCGTATTTCAGAGAACAGTTTCAAAAGGCTTGAAAACCGAGTGGATACCACGGTATGACAGGGAGGCATAGACATTGATGATCATAAGAGTGTCAAGACAAGAGTCAGCAACTGACGCAAGGGGTCTTCCACCAATGGGGCAGAGGGAGTACAAGCTCCTACCTGCTCATCACCATCACGACCAGAGTGTGATGAGGGCCTGGTCGAAATGCCTTCAAGGACCAAAGATTTTTATTTTATTTTTACCGATGAGGACATTTAAAAAAAATAAATAAATAAAATGGCTCCAGGGGTTGAGGGAGACCGCCTACTGGGATTACGAGTGGGACGAGCGCTGGGCCGTGAACAGGTACCTCGTCCCCATGGAGGCCACTCGTTTTAAAAAGCGGCTCCTCATGATTTGAAAGTTTGTCCACGATGGAACTAAGACCTCCCCCACAACGTATCCCAACCCAGCTCAACTATCCAATGCAAGGCGAGCTCAAAAGATGGCTCCTCTGGTGAAAGGCACCGTTAGCCCATACTGGCAGCCTAACGCTGGGAACCATTTAATCTGGTCCCTCAATGGCAACCTTGCTAGCATTGATAGCTCTCCCCCCCCTAATTAGGGAGGTGTAGGGACCGAAGCTCCCTCTAGCCTTGCTCAGCAGGTCATAGGGACCACCCACCACGAAAAGCCGGTTCTCATTAAGGGGGTGGCTTTCTTTCTTAATGTTTTATGTGTTGTGGTCAATAAAATATATAAATATCTGATCTAAATCTGCCCTGCACTAATATACGTAGGAGGTAGCTTAGGGAAGCTGACCTGAGTCAGCTTCGGGTCGCTTTGGGTCATTTCGGGTCGTAACACCAGTAAGTGCCATGGTTGCAGTAAGGAAGGGCATAGATGTCCCCAATGCCTCAGGAATAAGCGTGCCTTCAAAGATACCCTTTTTTATCATAAGAACATAAGAAAAAAAAAAAGAACAAGAATATAAGAAAATAAGGGAAGCTTCAAGAAACCATGAGCCCTACATGTGGCAGTCATCTTCTTTTAAAGCCCCCTAATGACTCAACAATAACAACCTGATTACCGAGTCCGTTCCATTCATCTACCACTTTATTTTAGAATCAGTTCCTTCTTATCTCTTTCTTGGTTTTGTTATTTCTTGTTCTATCCTGATTACTGATCCAGATAATTTTGCTTTCACCCTCATTGCTATAACTCTTATACTACTGAAAGACATCTATCAGGTCCCCTTTTAACTTGTGTCTCCCGAAGGAATGTAAATTTAAAAGATTGTCTCGTTTCGTAAGGAATACTCCTGTATCATTTGCGTCATTCTCCTTTGCATAGATTTTAAACGCCTATATCTTTCCTCTAATATGAGGACCAAAACCGCAGAGCATTGTGTAGATGAGGTCTGACCAGCGCCAAATATAACTTCAATATTACGTATTTCGGGATTTCTACTTTTTAATTCTGGCGTATATGCATTGTTTTCTTACATGGAGATCAGAGCTAATTATACCTCCTAAATCTTTTTCGTTCCCTGAATTTACCAGAACTTCGTTGTTTATTGTGTACCCACTGTGGTTTTCTTTGGACTACGCTAAGTACTTTGCATTTGTTATTATTAATTACATTTGCTATCTTCCTCTCCATTCATTCATCATATTCAAATCTGCCTGCAAGGCGATGGCATTCGATTATGATCTATTTAATCCAACTATTTTCGTGTCTTCTTCAAATTTACTAACATCACTACTGATCGTACTATCCAAGTCATTAATATATATTAATTAAAACTAATCCTTATGAACCCCACAAATTAATTGAACCCACTTTGATTTAGAGCCGTTTATTACATCTATCGATCTTATCCAGCATAACAGCTTCCCATCTATCCTGTGCGCCTTAACTTTTCTCAGGAGCCTCTGATGTGGCACCTTGTTAAACGCTTTACTTAAGTCCAGGTATGTCCAGGATGTCATAACTCCAGGTATAGCATGTCATAATTATCTTCATTATCTGCCGCCTTGTAAACTTTACTGTAAAAAAAAAAAAGTTCATAAGGCAATACTTCCCGTTCGTGAAGTCATCCTGTGACTGATCTATCAAGTTATGTTTGTCTAAATGCTCTCTATTATTCCTTGCTATTATCGACTCCATTATTTTACTTCCAACTAAAGTTAATCTAATAGGTCTATAATTAGATGTTGACCTCTCCTAGGTCTAGCGATTTCCTAAAGACAGAAAGTAGCTGTTCACAACTAATCTCTTTGCATTCCTTAAGTACTATAGGATTACCTTGTATGGTCCTGGTGACTTCAATTTTTTTTCAGCTTATCAATCTTCTGTTCCACTATGAGTTATGCAAATATTTATCAGCTTCTCATTCTCTTCTGCTCTAAAAATTTCACTATTCGCCAATTCCTACATGTTTTCCTATGTAAAAACTTTTAAAATAAGATAGTTCAGAATTTTACTCATCTCTTCAAAACTAACTCCCCATCAGCTGCTTTTAATGGACCTATTATTTCTCTGTTCGTCCTATATACCTGATAGAATCCCTTGGAGTCAGTTTGCGCCTGGCTAGCTACCTTTAATTCGTAATTGTTTTTAGCCTTCTTCGTTAACTTTCTAACTGTTTTAATTAATTAATTATATTGAGGCTTTAAATCCTCTTCGCCTGCCTTTAATATCTTATACATATTTTTCTTTGGTTCTATATAGTGTTTTAACCTACTTATCATCCACTTAGAAACATTCTTATGTTTTATAAGGAATGTTTCCTAACTGGCCTGTATGTAATCTATCAACGAAATATTTCTAATTCAACTTCATCAACATTTACTTCTCCTAATTTCCCTGTTTCGGTTCCCTCCATCGTCTCCGCTCCATCTTTCATCCGCCACGACCTCGCCTCGCCCATCTCAGCATGACCTGCCAGCTCCATACTCGCACCACAACATATCTCCTTTTCTCTCACCCGCCCTTCTCATCCACCCATTTCTCATCTCCTCCTGCCCTCATACCTCACTTCATCTCTTTCACTTTTTTTTTTTTTTTTTTATGTAGGAAGGATACCGGACAAGAGCAACAAAAATCCCCTCCCCCCAAAAAAAGCCCCAATGAGACGCCAGTCCCAGAAAGGGGTTCAAAGCTGTAGTCAAAAATTTAAGGATAAGTGTCTTGAAACCTCCTTCTTGAAGGAATTCAAGTCATAGGAAGATGGAAAAACAGAGGCACGCAGGGAGTTCCAGAGTTTACCAGAGAAAGGGATGAATAACTGAGAATACTGATTAACTCTTGCATTAGAGAGGTGGACAGAATACGGGTGAGAGAAAGAAGAAAATCTTGTGCAGCGAAGCCGCGGGAGGAGGGGAGGCAAGCAGTTAGGAAGATCAGAAGAGCGGTTAGCATGAAAAGAGAGGTAGAAGACAGCTAGAGATGCATCATTGCAGCGAAGAGAGAGAGAGGATAAAGACTGTCAGTTAGAGGAGAGGAGTTGATGAGAAGAAAAGCATGTGATTCCACCCTGTCTAGAAGAACAGTACGTGTGGAACCCCCCAGACATGTGAAGCATGCTCCGTACATGGATGGATAAGGCCCTTGTACAGAGTTAGCAGCTGGGGGGGGGGGGGGGCGAGACGTTTCAGAACACCTAACTTCATAGAAGCTGTTTTAGCTAGAGATGAGATGTGAAGTTTCCAGTTCAGATTATAAGTAAAGGACAGACCGAGGATGTTCACTGTAGAAGGGGGGGACAGTTAAGTGTCACTGAAGAAGAGGAGATAGTTGTCTGGAAGGTTCTGTTGAGTTGATAGATAGAGGAATTGAGTTTTTGAGGCATTGAACAATACCAGGTTTGCTCTGCCCCAATCATAAATTCCAGAAAGATCAGATCAGGTTTGGGCCAGCGAGGGCATGGAAAACATCATTGCGAAGAATTTTAATAGGTAGCATGAAATAGTCAGAGGGTGGAGGAGAGGGAGTTTTAAGGAGAGGGAGGTTAAGTCAGAGGGAGGGAGGAGAGAGGAGTTTTTAGCGAAGGTTTGAGCGAAGAGCTAAGCTTTAGAGATAGATGTGATAGCAATGGTGCCATCTGGTTGAAACAAAGGAGGTAAAGAAGAAGATGCAAAGTTATTGGATATATTTTTGGCTACATTCCAGAAGTCACGAGGGGATTTATATCTTGAAAGATTTTAACACTTTCTGTTAATGAAGAAGTTTTCGGCTAGTTAGAGAACAGACTTGGCATGGTTCCGGGCAGAAACATAAAGTGCAGGAGATTTTGGTGATGGAAGGCTTAAGTACCTTTTGTGGGCCATCTCTCTATCATGTATAGCACGAGAACAAGCTATATTAAACCAAGATAATGGAAGGTTTAGGTCGAGAATGTACGCTTCCATGCCAGACACTATAACCTCAGTTATGCACTCTGTACACAAAGACGGATCTCTGAGACGGAAGCAGTAGTCATTCCAAGGAAAATCAGCAAAATATCTCTTCAGGTCCCCCCACGAAGCTTTAGAGATAGATGATATATAGATAGATGATAGAGATAGATCCCCCTAAGCGAAGGTGCCTCTGGCACCTTCGCTGAGGATCCTGATCCCTCCTGAGGAGGGATTGAAGTGATAGGACAAGATAAAGATATGAGATTCTGATCGGAAGAGCCCAACGGAGAAGAGAGGGTGACAGCATAAGCAGAAGGATTAGAGGTCAGGAAAAGGTCAAGAATGTTGGGCGTATCTCCAAGACGGTCAGGAATACCAGTTGGGTGTTGCATTAATTGCTCTAGATCGTGGAGGATAGCAAAGTTGAAGGCTAGTTCACCATGGTGGTCAGTGAAGGGAGAGGAAAGCAAAGCTGGTGGTGAACATTGAGATCTCCAAGAATGGACATCTCTACAAAAGGGAAGAGAGTCAGAAAGTGCTCCATTTTGGAAATTAAGTAGTCAAAGAATTTTTTATAGACAGAGGAGTTACGTGAGAGGTATACAGCACAGATAAATTTAGTTTGAGAGTGACTCTGTAGTCGTAGCCAGATGGTAGAAAACTCGGAAGATTTAAGAGCGTGGGCACGAGAGCAGGTTAAGTCGTTGCACACATAAACGCAACATCCAGCTTTGGATTGAAAATGAGGATAAAGAAAGTAGGAGGGAACAGAAAAGGGGCTACTGTGAGTTGCCTCACTGAGTTTCAGTGAGGAAAAGAAGATGAGGTTTAGAAGAGGAAAGGTGGTGTTCTACAGATTGAAAATTATATCTTAGACCACGAATGTTGCAGAAGTTAATGAACAAAAAGTTCAAGGGGATATCAAGATACTTAGGGTCATTGTCAGAAGGGTAGTCTGACCTGAGGACATTTGTGGTCCCCTCCCCAGATGGGAACTCCGAGGTTGGTGTAGGAGTCGTCATGATAATTTTGAAATTTTGAGTGAAGGGTGTGTGTGTTATTAGGTGCTTGTAGTTTTGTGTAGAGGAAGAGAGTTGTCTTTAAAGGGCAGACTGTGACTGCCTCCTTGTGTTGTGAGACACAAAGGGAAACGTTCAGTGAGGCACAGCTGGGTTTAACGATAAGTTCACAGCATCCCCTGATCCAGTGCTTTAGACCTCACCGGGAGTAATTATTGTTTCGGCAGGTGCCTACTGCCTCCTCCCTCCCCTCTGTCATGGATATTACCTGCCCATCCCGCTCTATCCGTTACCAGACAAGTTTCTCAAAATCTGCTCTCCTAAAGTAAGGTATTTTGCTAGTGTTTGTTTTTAAAAACCTCCTCCCATTTTAATTTGTACCTGATTTCATAATAGTCTCTATTACCTCCAACTACCTGTGTGACTGCTTCCTCCCGGATAGTCAGAATCAAATCTAGAATGTTATCCTTATCTTATGGGGTTGTAAGATTATCTGTTAAAAAAAAAAAATCCTGAATTATAATAAGAAATTCTTCTGCTTCAGTGCTACCCATCATCAGGCTTCAGTCAATATTCTTAAAATTAATATCTACCACACATAACAGACTGTGCCTGCTCTATATCCTGCCACAGTGTGGTGTGGTGTTACAGGTTTCGGTGGCCTGCGCAATAATTCCAATACCATTGATTGTGATCCTTCACTAATATCAACCCATATCAACTTTGTTTTGGTGTTTTATGTGATTGTTAATACATTGTAATGTGTCTCTGATATGAAGCGCGACGCCACCTCCTTTCTTATTGTCCTTGTCTTTATAGAATAGTGTATAACCATCTACCTGAACCTCTGAATAATAATTTTCCTCACATATCTAACCAAGTTATTGTTAAAACAATGATATAGAAATTTTCTACATAACAATGTTCCTCTAAACAAGTGTTTTATTAAAAAAAAAAATCGTGTAATAAATACTTAAGCTATTCCTCTTCGCTGAGGTACTTACCCTTCTAGATGTAATAATTTATTCTTCCTTTCATCCTCACAAGCTCTTCTTCCCTACTGACTACCGAAAAAATCCAGTAATCTCCCGCTCTAGTGTTTCGGCCAAAGTCCGTCCGAACACCCTGGGGTGATAAATATACTCCATCCCTGACATACAAGGTGTCCTTGCCATAGAAATAGTCACAGTTGTCGATTTATGTCCATCCATTTCCTTTACAATGATTCACGAACATGCAATTCATTGTAATAGCCCTAGACAGCCACTCAACACCAACTCCCCTCCTCAGCAAGACACCACATACCACAGGAATCCAATGCCTGTCTAAACTTCCTAAACAACTCCTCACTTCAAACCTTATCAAGGTCATTCTTTCCCGCCCTAAGAAAAACAATGGTTTGGTCCCATCATTTTCCATGCACGCATCTAGCCTATATGTTATCTTCCCTATTCCTGCCCCAGGCAAGTACACCCTCGTCCTATGCTCCCTATCTCTAAGATAAGGCGCACTGTCGAAATGACTATCTTCAAGCATAAGCACTCTACCTGAGAGCAGGCTAAATGTGTTTTCCCCTTCCCTCCTCTCCTCTCTTCCCGCCACGTCCACCTCCTTTGTTCCTCGCTCCAACACAATGAAGGAATTCTTCGTCTCCACGTGGCGCCTCGAGGCGCCTTGGAGACTTTCATCTTTTTTCGCGTCCTTGCACACAACTGACCACTGCTCCTCCGTTAATTTATTAGGTAAAATAACGGCCAGGCCCGACCTTCCCTCAGGGGCAGAGACCCTTTCACTGAACTCAGCCTGCCGGTCTGAGATCCTCTAACGAAACTAAGCCTGCCGGTTTGAGATTCTCTAACGAAACTCAGCCTTTACCTTCGAGATCCTTCGAAGGAATTCAGATTCTACCTCTGAGATCTTTTGGTCCCTATAAGATCATCGGAAAAAAAAAAAAGTTAAGCTAGATTGTCACGTTGACTTCCCTCAGGGACCTAAGGTCTTTCTCGCTGAAATTTTGAAGAAGTACCAGGTCCAAGTTCAACTTGTAGAGGTCCTTTATGAAGTTATTATGCTCGAGATATTAACAGTGCCAGTCAAAAGTTGATCCTCAGTTATCGAAAAACCCATTTCCAACGACGTTTTGCAACCACATCACTTATCACCACCGATAGAGTTCAGGCCAAGTTTACCCAGTCATCATCATTCATCTTCAGCCTGCCTTCAGACAAGAAGTGGACACTTTTCCATCAATGAATGATCCAACGCTCGTCTTCTCGCTGTTCTCGTGTTGTGATGATAAAATCCGATGGTTTCTATAGAATGGCTATTGACTATCGCTAGTTAAATTTCATCGCAGTCGTTATACTGAGCCCACCCATCACTGCGAACTTATAGGAGTCAAATATTTCAGTGAGTTAGACTTGTGCAACTGACAGGGAGAAAGCTCTCGCAGCTTTTCCTACCGAATTTTGCCGCTTGTCCTTTTGGCTCACTATTGTTTGTACCACTTATATACGCCTTATGCGCTTTGTACTCCCTGGATCATCCAATGTCTGTTTATTCAGAGAGCTGGCCAACACATCTTGAAGTTCTTCAGAGAGACCTGAAATGGCTGAGAGATCATCACCTCACCTTCAAACCATCTAAGTGACACTTCAGTGTCCCCTCCATTCGTTACTTCGGATTCATCGTTGATGGCGTAAACCTTCGACCTCAACACGACAAGACTGAGACCATTACAGTCCTACGTCCATCCACAAGCAAGAAACTCAGCAGAGCTTCCTTGCGGTTTGTGTCCTTTCAAGTTATGTTTATTCCACAGCAGCTGATTATTCCGCCCCCCCCGTCCAACCTGCTCAAGAACACTTCCGCAGCCTCTTGTGTGGAGCGAAGATTTATTAGCGCTGTTCAAATGTATGAAGGATGTGTTAGTTTGTGGTAGTTTCACCACCCGTACTACGCCTAGCAATCCTTAACGTGACATTCTTCCTAAGGACTGACGCGTCCATCCGGAGACAAGGAGCGTTTTCTTGCAGTATTATGATGACGGTCCTCACCCCGCTGCCTACGCAAGCAAGAAATTGCTTGACCATGAAAAGAGATATTCTTCGATTGAATGTGAATGTCTTGCTGACGTGTGCACTGTGAACAGGTTGGATTTCTACCTTCCTGGTAAGGGATTAATTTTGGAGACTGATCACAAGCCTCTTTTGTATATGTCTACTTTCAGGGGAAAAACGAATGATTGCTTCGCTGGGTCTTATCCCTACAAGCATACAAATTTAAAATTGTCCATGTTGCAGGAAACAAACAGGGGTAGTTAACCTTTTCATTAGCCCTTCTGCTAGGATTGTGTCAGTATATCCTACGCCTTGTTAGTTCCTCGGTTTCTTCGCCCTGCCAGTCCCTTGTTTCCTCCTACACTGCCTCATTATCGCCGCTGGGTACTACAATTCCATACACTCCTCTACCCAGCCTGCGTGACCGTTCGCCTGATCCGGTAGAAGCTAGCTCGCCTTCGTGGTGACCACACTCCCTTAGCTCTACACTCTCCCCGTCTTGGAGAAAGCTGCCGGTTGGGGTCCCTGGCTCGCGTGTCTCCCCTACGTCAGACAACCACCTTTGAAGAGCACCACTCTATATTACCAACCTGTCCCATCTTTATCCCATGTCTAAAGGACTATCTCCAATGGTTGGGAGCTTTATCTTTTGTTTCATGGTTTGATCTTTATATATATATATATATATATATATATATATATATATATATATATATATATATATATATATATATATATATATATATATATATATATATATATATATATATATATTCATTCATAGTGAGCTTCAGTATTGCTTTTCTTCCCAGTCTTCCAAGACTGGACTGATGTTTCTGAATTTTAAGGTGAAAGACCGTGACCTTTCGAGGAGATTAATTTTGCTGCCTATTTCCCTTCGCAATCTTGAACATTCTCTGTTAACTTTTTCCCTGATCTTTCATCAGTTCTTCCTTTAGCATCATGCACAGCTTTTTTCGCTTGTCCTCTGTTTTCCTT
>NC_087186.1:2987727-3027727 GCF_035594125.1 Scylla paramamosain | reverse complement strand
ATTGGGAATACTGATTAACTCTTCCATTAAAAAGGTGGACAGAATAGGAGTGAGAGAAAGGAGAAAGTCTTGTGCACTGAGCCCGCGGGAGGAAGGGAGGCATGTAGTTAGCAAGATCAGAACAGTTAGCATGAAAATAGCGGTAGAAAATAGAAAGAGATGCAACATTCCTACGATGAGAAAGAGATTGAAGACAGTCAGCTAGAGAGGAGTTGAAGAGACGAAAAACTTTTTATTCCACCTTGTCTAAAAGAGTGGCATGAGCGGAAATACATCCTCAGGTCCCCACAACTATCAGAGGGACCTCCGCTTAAGAGGAATACTGAGGACGGATTGGAGCAATAGGACAAGATACAGATAAGAGATTGTGATCGGAGGAGCCCAACGGAGAAGAGAGGGTAACAGTATATGCTGAAGGATTACAGGTTAGGAAAAGGTCAAGAATGTTGGGCATATCTCAAAGACGGTCAGGGATACGAAAATGGTGTTGCACTAATTACTCTAAGTCATCGAGGATAGCAACTCCAAATTTTGCTGTTGCCTTGGACATATCAAAAGCTTTTGATAAAGTCTGGCAAAGCTTTGATTTCCAAACTACCCTCCTACGGCTTCTATCCTTCTCTCTGTAACTTTATCTCAAGTTTCCTTTCTGATCGTTCTATTGCTGTGGTAGACGGTCACTGTTCTTCTCCTAAGTCTATTAATAGTGGTGTTCCTCACGGTTCTGTCTTGTCACCCACTCTCTTCTTATTATTCATTAATGATCTTCTAAACCAAACTTCTTGTCCTATCCATTCCTACGCTGATGATACCACCCTGCACTTTTCCACATCTTTTCATAGACGTCCAACCCTTCAGGAGATAAACATTTCACGCAGGGAAGCCACAGAACGCTTGACTTCTGATCTTTTTAAAATTTCTGATTGGGGCAGAGCAAACTCGGTATTGTTCAATGCCTCAAAGACTCAATTCCTCCATCTATTAACTCGACACAACCTTCCAGACAATTATCCCCTCTTCTTCAAAGACACTCAACTGTCCCCCTCTTCTACACTGAACATCCTCGGTTTGTCCTTTGCTTATAATCTGAACTGGAAACTTCACATCTCATCTCTAGCTAAAACAGCTTCTATGAAGTTAGGTGTTCTGAGACGTCACCGCCAGTTTTTTTTTTTTTTTTTCACTTCCCCCTTGCTGCTAACTCTGTACAAGGGCCTAGTCCGTCCATGTATGGAGTATGCTTCACATGTCTGGGGTTTCCACTCACACTGCTCTTCTAGACAGGTGGAATCAAAAGCTTTTCGTCTCATCAACTCCTCCCTTCTAAGTGATTTCAGCCTCTCTCTCACCGCCGTAATGTTGCATCTCTAGCTGTCTTCTACCGCTATTTTCATGGTAACTGCTCTTCTGATCTTGCAAACTACATGCCTTCCCCCCTCCCGTGGCCTCGCTGCACAAAACTTTCTTCTTTCTCTCACCCCTATTCTGTCCACCTCTCTAACGCAAGAGTTAACCAGTATTCTCAATCATTTATCCCTTTCTCTGGTAAACTCTGGAACTCCCTGCCTGCTTCTGTATTTCCACCTTCCTATGACTTCAATTCCTTCAAGTGGGAGGTTTCAAGACACTTACTCATCAGTTTTTGATTACTGCTTTGACCCTTTTATGGGACTGGCATTTCAGTGGGCATTTTTTTTATTGTATTTTTGTTGCCCTTAGCCAGTGTCCTTTCTACACAAAAAAATTATATATATATATATATATATATATATATATATATATATATATATATATATATATATATATATATATATATATATATATATATATATATATATATTACAGTCAGAACCCGAAATCAGCCAAAACTAGTTTCAACTAGTCAGAACTAGTAGTATAATTTATTGTTTGTAAAAACTAGTATTACCTAGGCAAAACTAGTTTCTTAACATAAAGGCTCAGTAAAACACGAAATGTATTTTACACCTAGTTTTACCTACACACTTCAGTCAAAACTAACAATTGTTAAGTTTGGGAAAACTAGGTTAGACTGAAAGTGAAACTGGTGTAGTGCCGGGGAAAACATTTATAAGTAGCATTAGGAAGTGGAGTGAACCATGTGGGGACCATAAGGGTGGGACTCGCTTGACAAACACCGGAAGTGAGGACGCTGGCTTGTCAGTTTTTGTATATTTCAGTCCGCTGTCCTCCTGCATTGACACAGGTTAGTACGTGTGTTGTCCTCTGATATCAGATTATTGCATTGCCGTTTACCTTAATTGTTATTTCTTTGTTAGATGTTACTGAGTCATAGTTTGTAGGGTGGGGGAAAGGGGGGAGGATTCATTCTCATTTACCTGGTTCACTGATTTACTTCACCTTTCAGTTGTTCGTGAGCCATCAATACAACAAGATGGCAACTTGGAGCTCACCTGACCATCCTGAACACCCTCTTGACCACCCTCCTAACCAGGCAGCTGACACTGAATGGGAGACTATGTTTTTACAGACCATACTGAAGTGGGACGTGCAACAAGAATCACACTACAACATACTTACTGCAGAAAAATACGGTTCACTGTTGCAGGAGGTAAAGGAGGCTAAAACTGATAAGAAGAAAACGTCTCTACAGTACAGAAGACTGAAGCAGTTTGATGTCATTGAAATTGGTGGTGTTCAAAAACTGATTGCAAGTAGCAAAAATGACGAAGTTCGTTATTACGTTCCTGCTCCCGAGATTTTTGAAGTCATTAAGACATCTCATGTAGCAATCGGTCATGGTGGTCGAGATAGACTGAAATGTGAAATTAACAGGAAATATGCAAATTTTACAGCCGATATGATAAAGCTCTTCTTGACCATGTGTGAAGTGTGCCAAAGTAAGAAAAATAAAAAGAAAAGAGGACTTGTTTCCAAACCAATCTTACACTCAGAGCTAAATAGTCGGTGTCAAGTGGACTTAATTGATATGCAGACACAAGCAGATGGAAAATATAAATTCATAATGGTTTATCAAGATCATTTAACTAAATTTGTGATACTACGTGCATTGCAATGTAAACGTGCTGAAGAAGTTGCTTATCACCTTGTTGATATTTTTTTTTAACATTTGGAGCACCCTGTATTTTACAGAGTGATAGCGGAAGAGAATTTGTAAATAGTGTTATAACGTCCTTAACTTCTTTGTGGCCAGAGTTGAAAAGTGTGCATGGAAAACCAAGACATAGTCAAAGTCAAGGGTCTGTGGAACGGGCAAATCAAGATATGGAAAATATGTTAAGTGGATGGATGAAAGACAATGATACAGCAAGGTGGTCCGAAGGATTACGCTTTGTACAATTTATAAAGAACAGAGCTTTGTACAGTTTATGAAGAACAGAGAAAAGAACAATTTATGAAGAACAAAAACAAGTGGTCATATCCCTCACCTACTTTTGACATTCAGTACCGTTGTTGAATCTAGTTTTAACTTACACGATTAGATAAAACTAGATTTAACTAGTTAAACTTTGATATTTCTAGTTATATCTAACACATTAAGGTATAACTAGTTTTGCCTAGGTAATACTAGTTGTTCACCAAGACATTGAAAATACCTAGTTAAAACTAGTTTTGACTGATTCCGGGTTTTGACTGTAATATATATATATATATATATATATATATATATATATATATATATATATATATATATATATATATATATATATATATATATATATATATATATATATATATATATATATATATATATATATATATATATATATATATATATATATATATATATACTTGTTTTCTGTTTGTCAGGAAGAATGGAAAATGGTTGTGTTGCCGGACGTGTAATTGGAGTCAAATGACGGTCATGTTATAAGCTATAAATGAATACAGAAAATAAACTATTGTACTTTATGAAACAAATTGTCAACTACAACTATATATATATATATATATATATATATATATATATATATATATATATATATATATATATATATATATATATATATATATATATATATATATAGAAGACAATTTGTTTCATAAAGTACAATAGTATATTTTCGGTATTCATTTATAGCTTGTAACATGACAGTCATTTGACTCCCATCACACGTCCGGCAATACAGCCATTTTCCATTCTTCCTGACAAACAGAAAACAAGTACGAAAACGTTGTTTGCTGCTTGTTTCGCCCAACTGTCAACAAAAACTGCTAATGTAGGGTAAAATTTGCCCTGTGTAACGTTGTCTTTAAATGGAAGTGTATGATAGGATATCCATGTATATAAGTTAATTTTCTTTATGCCATTATTATCATTATTACTACTATTTATCATATATATATATATATATATATATATATATATATATATATATATATATATATATATATATATATATATATATATATATATATATATATATATATATATATATATATATATATATCATCCTGGTGAACTAGCCTACAACTTTGCTATCCTCCATGACCTAGAGCAATTGGTGCAACACCTTACTCGCATTCCTGACCGTCTTGGAGATACGCCCAACATTCTTGACCTTTTCCTGACCTCTAATCCTGCTTATGCTGTTACCCTTTCTTCTCCGTTGGGCTCCTCCGATCACAATCTCATATCTTTATCTTGTCCTATCACTCCAATCCCTCCTCAGGATCCCCCTAAGCGAAGGTGCCTCTGGCGTTTTGCCTCTGCCAGTTAGGGGGACCTGAGGAGGTATTTTGCCGATTTTCCTTGGAATGACTACTGCTCCCGTGTCAGAGACCCGTCTTTGTGTGCTGAGCGCATAACAGAGGTGATAGTGTCTGGCATGGAGGCGTACATTCCTCACTCTTTTTCTCGTCCTAAACCTTCTAAACCTTGGTTTAACACAGCTTGTACTCGTGCTATACATGATAGAGAGGTGGCCCACAAAAGGTACTTAAGCCTTCCATCACCAGAATCTCATGCACTTTATATTTCTGCCCGGAACCATGCAAGTCTGTTCTTCAACTAGCCAAAAACTCCTTCATTAACAGAAAATGTCAAAACCTTTCAAGATCTAACTCCCCTCGTGATTTCTGGCATCTAGCCAAAAATATCTCCAATAACTTTGCTTCTTCTTTCCCTCCTCTACTTCAACCAGATGGCACCACTGTTATCACATCTATTTCTAAAGCTGAACTCTTTGCTCAAACCTTTGCTAAAAACTCTACCTTGAACGATTCTGGGCTTGTTCCTCCCTCTCCTCCACCCTCTGACTACTTCATGCCACGTATTAAAATTCTTCGCAATGATGTTTTCCATGCCCTCGCTGGCCTAAACCCTCGGAAGGCTTATGGACTTGATGGGGTCCCTCCTATTGTTCTCCGAAACTGTGCCTCCGTGCTTGCACCTTGCCTAGTCAAGCTCTTTCAGCTCTGTCTGTCAACATCTACCTTTCCTTCTTGCTGGAAGTTTGCCTACATTCAACCTGTTCCTAAAAAGGGTGACCGTTCTAATCCCTCAAACTACCGTCCTATTACTTTAATTTCCTGCCTATCTAAAGTTTTTGAGTCTATCCTCAACAGGAAGATTCTTAAACATCTATCACTTCACAACATTCTATCTGATCGCCAGTATGGGTTCCGTCAAGGCCGCTCTACTGGTGATCTTCTGGCCTTCCTTACTGAGTCTTGGTCATCCTCTTTTAGAGATTTTGGTGAAACTTTTGCTGTGCCTTGGACATATCAAAAGCTTTTGATAGAGTCTGGCACAAAGCTTTGATTTCCAAACTACCCTCCTACGGTTTCTATCCTTCTCTCTGTAACTTCATCTCAAGTTTCCTTTCTGACCGTTCTATTGCTGCTGTGGTAGACGGTCACTGTTCTTCTCCTAAATCTATTAACAGTGGTGTCCCTCAGGGTTCTGTCCTGTCACCAACTCTCTTCTTATTATTCATTAATGATCTTCTAAACCAAACTTCTTGTCCTATCCACTCCTACGCTGATGATACTACCCTGCACTTTTCCACGTCTTTTCATAGACGTCCAACCCTTCAGGAGGTAAACATAGCATGCAGGAAAGCCACAGAACGCCTGACTTCTGATCTTTCTAAAATTTCTGATTGGGGCAGAGCAAACTTGGTATTGTTCAATGCCTCAAAAACTCAATTCCTCCATCTATCAACTCGACACAACCTTCCAGACAACTATCCCCTCTTTTTCAATGACACTCAACTGTCTCCCTCTTCTACACTGAACATCCTCGGTCTGTCCTTTACTTATAATCTGAACTGGAAACTTCACATCTCATCTCTAGCTAAAACAGCTTCTATGAAGTCAGGTGTTCTGAGACGTCTCCGCCAGTTTTTCTCACCACCCCAGCTGCTAACTCTGTACAAGGGCCTTATCCGTCCATGTATGGAGTATGCTTCACATGTCTGGGGGGGTTCCACTCATACTGCTCTTCTAGACAGGGTGGAATCAAAAGCTTTTCGTCTCATCAACTCCTCTCCTTTAACTGACTGTCTTCAGCCTCTCTCTCACCGCCGCAATGTTGCATATCTAGCTGTCTTCTACCGCTATTTTCATGCTAACTGCTCTTCTGATCTTGCTAACTGCATGCCTCCCCTCCTTCCGCGGCCTCGCTGCACAAGACTTTCTTCTTTCTCTCACCCCTATTCTGTCCACCTCTCTAACGCAAGAGTTAACCAGTATTCTCAATCATTCATCCCTTTCTCTGGTAAACTCTGGAACTCCCTGCCTGCTTCTGTATTTCCACCTTCCTATGACTTAAATTCCTTCAAGAGGGAGGGTTCAAGACACTTATCCACTAATTTTTGACCACTGCCTTGATCCTTTTACGGGACTGGCATTTCAGTGGGCATTTTTTTTTATTGATTTTTGTTGTCCTTGACCAGTGTCCTTCTTACATAAAAAAAAAAAAAAACCCTGGAGTTGACAAAAGCACAGGTTCAGGGATCACCAGAACATACACACCCACAGCATACACACCAGACCGGCAAAAGAGGCACACGGTTACTGCAAAACAGTCCAAAATAAATAAAAAATGCACAAAACAAAAATATATATGCCTAGGGAAAAAAAAAATGTATAAAATGCAAGAAAATGCAGTATATAAAAATGTTAAACATAGGCAAAAAGACATTAATTGTGGTTGTATGTGTTGAAGGATGCGTGTATAGCCGTGGCTAATGGTATAACACCAAAAAGGCACAGCACAATGAAAAAGCAATAAACATAAAAGCCTAAGAAAAATAGAGGATGATGCACAAAATGGCGGCACGATTTGAAACAGCCAATCAGAGACCGGGATAAGGCACCGCGGCCAATCATTATTTTATCATTAAACCCAGCTGTGAACTCACTAAACGTTTCCCTTTGTGTCTCACAACACAAGGGGGCAGTCACAGCCTGCCCTCTAAAGACAACTCTCTTCCCATAAAAGGGTCAAAGCAGTGGTCAAAAATTGGTGGATAAGTGTCTTGAAACCTTCCTCTTGAAGGAATTCAAGTCATAGGAAGGTGGAAATACAGAAGCAGGCAGGGAGTTCCAGAGTTTACCAGAGAAAGGGATAAATGATTGAGAATACTGGTTAACTCTTGCGTTAGAGAGGTGGACAGAATAGGGGTGAGAGAAAGAAGAAAATTTTGTGCAGCGAGGCCACGGGAGGAGGGAAGGCATGTAGTTTGCAAGATCAGAAGAGCAGTTACCATGAAAATAGCGGTAGAAGACAGCTAGAGATGCAACATTACGGCGGTGAGAGAGAGGCTGAAATCACTTAGAGGGGAGGAGTTGATGAGACGAAAAGCTTTTCATTCCACCTGTCTAGAAGAGCAGTGTGAGTGGAAACCCCAGATATGTGAAGCATACTCCATACATGGACGGACTAGGCCCTTGTACAGAGTTAGCAGCAAGGGGGAAGTGAAAAAAAAAAAAAAAACTGGCGGTAACGTCTCAGAACACCTAACTTCATAGAAGCTGTTTTAGCTAGAGATGAGATGTGAAGTTTCCAGTTCAGATTACAAGCAAAGGACAAACCGAGGATGTTCAGTGTAGAAGAGGGGGACAGTTGAGTGTCTTTGAAGAAGAGGGGATAATTGTCTGGAAGGTTGTGTCGAGTTAATAGATGGAGGAATTGAGTTTTTGAGGCATTGAACAATACCAAGTTTGCTCTGCCCCAATCAGAAAATTTAGAAAGATCAGAAGTCAGGCGTTCTGTGGCTTCCCTGCGTGATATGTTTACCTCCTGAAGGGTTGGACGTCTATGAAAAGACGTGGAAAAGTGCAGGGTAGTATCATCAGCGTTGGAGTGGATAGGACAAGAAGTTTGGTTTAGAAAAACTGTAAACTAGGGTCCTCACAGCTCCCTGTGGAAAGTGATTACCTTACGCCTGCCCCTACCAGTGTTTCTCCTTTCTGAAGCTGCAACAGCCCCAAGCCTACTACACCTTATCCAGTTGGGTTGTGTTATAACTTTTCTTTATTTATTGGGGCCGAGTTAGCTTAACTCACTTAAGTTTGTGCCCACTCCTGATACTGTTATTTTACCATTTTGTCTTTTTGTATTTGTGTACCGATTTTTTTTGGAAGTGTATGCCTTTACAAATGTAAGTTCATTTTGTATAGCAAAGCAGTGTGTACTTAATTTTTGTCATATTTTGCCAGCAGTTGCTTATATATATATATATATATATATATATATATATATATATATATATATATATATATATATATATATATATATATATATATATATATATATATATATATATATATATATATATATATATATATATATATATATATATATATTTTTTTTTTTTTTTTTGTCACTTGTTTTACATTTTAAAAACTATTAAGAACATAAGAAATAAGGGAAGCTGCAAAAAGCGACCTTGCTTACACGTTGTAGTCACTGTATGAAATATGCCTACCTATTTCCACCTATCATCCCCATCCATAAACCCGTATAATCTTCTCTTAAAGCTCCCTAATGTCTTAGCACTAACAACCTGATTACTGAGTCCATTCCACTCATCTACCACTCTATTTGCGAACCAATTTCTTCCTGTCTCTTTCCTAAACCTAAATTTTTCGAGCTTGAACCTGTTTTTTCTTGTTCTATCCTGGTTGCTGATCTTAGAATTTTGTTTACATCCCACTTGTTGTAACCCTTATACCACTTCTATCAGGTCCCCTCTTAACTTACGCGTCTTTAAAGAATGTAAATTTAACAGCTTCAGTCTCGCCTCGTAAGGAATACTACTCATCCCCTGTACCCTTTTAGTCATTCCTTTCTGTACTGGTTCTAATAGACCTATATATTTCCTGTAATGTGGGGACCAGAGCTACACAGCGTAGTATAGATGAGGTCTGACCAGCGCCAAGTATAACGTTAATATTACTTCGGGCCTTCTACTTTTAACACTCCTAAAAAATGAACCCTAATACCCTGTTTACCCTGTTTCTGGCCTCTATGCATTGTTTTCCTAGACGGAGTTCACAGCCAACTATAACTCCAAAATCTTTCTCGTACCCTGTACCTACCAGAATTTCGTTGTTTAATGTGTAACTACTGTGTGGATTTCCTCTACCTACGCTAAGTACTTCGCAATTTTTTTTTTTTATATTAAACTGCATTTCCCATCTTTCCGTCTATTCATTCATCCTTTCTAAATCTGCCTGCAAGGCGATGGCATCCGATTCTGTCCTAATTAATCTAGTTATTTTTGTGTCATCCACAAATATACTAACATCACTACTAATTCCACTATCTAAGTCATAGATATATTTAAAAAAACAACAGTGACTAATACTGATCCCTGTGGCACCACACTTGCCTTTACCATTATTTCACTCACTGCTTTAAGCCTTGTATGTTTCAAGATGACTATACTTAATTTAGTAGCAATTTCTTGCGTGCCTTTGGAGCTTCACGGACTCACGGTTCCTTTCTTTGGGCTTTTCATTATGGTGAGTCGCTTACCACGCAGCTCGGAAATGTAGGTCACATGGTCGGTCAGGTCAAGTTCATGCTACCGAGTACGCATGTGATGCTATTGCATTTTTGGAGTCTGTAAACTGGATACAAAATGGTCAAATGAGTCTAGATAAACTACAAGTCTTCTTAGAACTCACAAGTTATGTTAATTAACTTACTCCTCGGGAAAGACGTGTTGCTTCCATTATTGAGATTAAACCCACTGACTCTCTTTTTGATTTTGCCATGAAAATCAGTAATAAATTACATGAATTGCCTCACGCTCATAGCTTGTCACCTATTGTAAATGATTCATCTCCTGCACCTTCACCACTTCAGACACCTCCCCTTCATCGTATTTCGTCTCAAGTGTTGCCTTTGTCCCCGTGTTCAGCTTTTTCATGCACTTATTATCGCAAAAATGGTCAAACTTAAGAAAAAAAACTCACGTCTGCTCGTTCATCGCCTCCACCCGAGCATGACACAACTTCTAAGTAATGTGCCTTCAAAGCAGCTTTCAAGTCAATCTCGTCCTAAACCTTACCTGATCGACGTGCCCATTTTCATTCCTCTGCTCCTACACGATATACGCGCTCACCATATCCGCCCCCGAGACCTAGTATGTCTCTTGAGTGTCCTGTCCGCTTCCACTCCTCTGCTCAGACACGGTATACTCGCTCACCATCTCCGGCCCCGAGACCTCGAATATCTCCTGAGCGTCCATCTAAATTTTTTCTTGTTCCTGGTCCAAGGAACCACATAACAGAGGAATGTTTCAAAATTCTAGAATGACAGCAAGAGCAAGTTGTAACGGCCTCTCCATGAGATTTTCAGAGCCGTCAAACTTAACGCGGGAAAGATTAGTGCTGTCTTTTCCAGAGCACTCTCTAACTCTTCCCAATGTCATTGCTGCCTTTCAAAGTAAGCAAGTTTACCAGTGCTTTTTTTTTGGCACTCCTCTTTCCTTGGAAGTTGACATTGGTGCTTCTTGTAATCTCTTGAGTATCCAGATTTATTCCAAATTTAAAGACATTTAACTTTTCCTTACAGCCTGCTGATAATAATCTCTTCATTGTACAAGGTTCTTCCTTACAAGTCCTTGGTACAATTGTTCTCCCCTTGTCTCTTGCCAAAAATTCACCACTATCTGAAGCAAATTTTTTTGTAACTTCTGATTTTGTTCTCAAAAGCGATAGTCTATTGAGACTTTATTCGCTTGTGACTTATGGTATTGATGTTTTTCCTCATCATCATGCTATTTCATATGAGGATATTATTATCTATGCAATGGACATTCCAGCATCACTCTTAACCTCTAAACCTCCTGTTCACACTTTAAAATATTTACGAACCACAGATCACGGTTTTTCATTGTCTGATTTCACAGAGTCGAAACTTTGTCTCTATTGTGGATGTCTGTTCTGCCTTTGTGATTGGGGATCAGCGAGTGGGCCCCATGAGTGCTGTTCGCCTTCCCATTCGCGTGGCAAATGCGTCTGTTGACTCCTGTATTTTATCTTTATTTTTTCCTGTGACCGAGAAGATCATGTAACTGATGCCTTGGTGACTATCCTAACTGGTACCCCAATTTCTCTCAAGAACGGCGTACTTACTGGTTCTTTTGAGGTCTTCGACAGTAGGTCCTTTGATGAATCTCCACATCTTATTGCTTCTGTTTCTCCTTATACAGATATTTCTCATGATATTGCTGATCTCATTTCTTAGCTTTCAGCTCATGTTAAGGTGTTGGATTTCCCAACAGCAAAGTCTCGTCTCCATGATTGCTAGTCAAATATAAATCGCCTTGGTGTCACAGACCGTATTGCGCATCACATTCGGTTAAGATCTGATACACGTCCTTCTTTTGTGCCTTCCTTTCGTTTTCCTCACAGTCAGCGTGCTGTTATTCAGGATTTAGTTCATGGAATGCTGAAAGACTATCATACAAGAATCACACTCTCCATGGAACTCACCGCTGTTTTTGGTTCTAAAGAAAGACGTTCTTTTCATACTGTAGTTGATTTTCGGAAAGTTAACTCTGTGATCGTCCCTGATCATTATCCTCTTCCTGTTTTAAGTTACCTTCTGCAGTCTATTGGGAAAGATAACACTGTATTCACTGCTCTTGACCTCAAATCAGGTTTTGGCAAATTCCACTAGAATTTGAACATGAGATTACTTCCTTTTCTTCAGGTCATTATGAGTGGTTCCGTGCCCCAATGCGTTTACGTAACTCGCCCCTAACTTGCTAGCGACTTGTTAATAGTCTTTTTGAAGGTCTCATTGGCGATGGTTTGTTTGTATACCTTGATGATTTGATCTTAGTGTCTCGTGATCTTGAGTCTCACTTTGATAAATTCGAACTTGTTTTGCAAAAATTTCAAAAAGCAGGGCTTAAACTTAACCTGCCAAAGTGTAAATTCCTTCGCTCACGCACTGACTTTTTAGGTCATATAGTTGACAAGGATGGCATTCACACTACTGATGCTAAAGTTGGAACAGTTCAAGATTTTCCTATCCCGAAGTCAATAAACCACATGCGTTCTTTCCTCGGTCTGATGAGTTATTACCGTGCATTCATCAGAGAATTTGCATCCATTGCAAATTCTCATGCGCTTTCTCAAAAAGGATGTCTCTTTCATATGGCACGACGCCCAGCAAACTAGCTTTGACCGATTCAAACATGCACTTACTCATGCTTCAGTCCTTGCCTTTCCATGTTACAGTCTGCTATTTACATACTCCACCGATGCAAGTGCCTTAAGAGTAGGCGCTTTTCTAATGCAGCAGACTGAGAGTTCTTTTTCTCAGATCATTGCGTATGCCAGCCGTATCCTGATTGGTGCTGAGTCTTGCTATTCAGTTACTCATCTATAGGCTTTGGCACTGGTATGGGCTTTACGCCATTTTCGTGACATCATCTATGGCTACCAATTGACTGTTTATACTGATCATGCTTCACTTTTTCAAGGGTAAAAAATTATCAGATCATCTCGCCAGATGGTTTGTCAAAGTTGATCAATTTAAACCGACGATCAAGTATTTGCCCGGTAAAGCAAATGTAACTGCAGATGCTCTCTCTTTAAGTGTTGCTGTTGCTTCTATGTCAGAAATTACTAATTTCTCATTAGAGGAACTTTGCTGCCTATCGTCAAGACCCTTTATGGTCTGCTGTGGTATATGCCTTAGAATCGGGTGATGAGTCTGTTTTACCCAAGTTGCATATACCTTTGTCTCTATGAGCAAATAGTGACGTTTGTTTATGAGCAAACAGTGACGCAACTTGTCATCCCTACTTTAATTTCATCTGTGCTTCAGCTCATTCATGACGCTCCCCAGTCTTGTCATCCAGGCCGTGAAAAATCTTTAACAATAATTCGTAAGTGTTATTACTGGCCTACGATGAGCCTTGACATCACAAATTAGGCAGCGCAATGTTTTCTTGTGCACAAACTAAAGGAATACTCATACAGCTCCTATGCTTGAATATCCGACTCCTGCTGGTCCTTTTGTTACTCTTGGACCTTCTGCTATTACCTTGCAGTCATCAAGAATCTTTTTATGTTCTAGTCTGCGTTGATCATTTCAGTCGCTTTGTTATTCTTGCACCTTTGCCCAACAAATCTGCTACAGCTGTGGCCCATGATTTAGTGTCCCACTTCCTTTGTTCATTCACTACACCTTCAGTTTTGCTTTCTGATAATGGGTCAGAGTTTAAGAATGAGGTACTTAATACCATTTGCCAGCTGTACAGAATTTCTTAATGCGTTATTACTGCTCACCATCCAGCTTCTAATATACTTGTGGAACTGACTAATAGAAAAATTTTGGAGATCCTACGGCATGTTGCAGGTAAACTCCATGAGTCATGGGAAGATTGGCTTCCGCATGTAGCTGCTTCCATTAATGAATCTGTGAATTCGTCTACGGAAAAGGCTCCTCACTACATTGTGTTTGGCGAAGAGAAATGTCTCCTTAACGACATACTAGTAACCACACGTGTGCCACTGTATTCCGCTGATGACTATGCTCAGTCTCATATCCGCACGTTTCAGACTATCCATGCGCCTGTGTGAGAAAGACTACAGGCTTAACGTGCGGAAATTATTAGTTGGCAGCACAGTACAAGCCACGCCTGTGTCCCTTGGTATAGGTGACATTGTCTTTAAGGTCACTGTATTCTGTTGATGACTATGCTCATTCTCATATCCGCACGTTTCAGACCATCCATGCGTCTGTGCGAGAAAGACTAGGTTTCACGTGCGGGAATGATTAGTCAGCAGCACAGTACAGCTACGTCCGTGTCCATTGTATTAGTGACACTGTCTTTAAGGCCTCACCTCTGCGTCAGTCTAAATTAGAACCTAAATTTTCAGGCCCTTTTCTCATTACAGAGAACCTTTTTGGTAATAAATTTAAAATTTTTCATCCAAATCTTAATAATTCAGAAGTTGTCCATGTTTACAGGTTGAAAAAGGCTCGGGTCCCCACCTCCTTCTTGTGCTTCTCAATTGCCTCAGTCTCCACCTGTCTCTCATACTTCTGTTCATCCTGTCCCTACACATTCCTATCATCTCCGTAGTAGGGCTATGTAATTTTTTGGGGGGGAACCTCATTTTATATTTATCACGTACTTTTTGTTTATCTGTTTTTGCTGTCCCATGGGTTTGTCTTTGTTGTGCCCCTGGGAGGGATTATTATTTTTTATGCCTTATGTTAGGATTACATTGATTACTGTTTTTGTGCTGTCCTGCAGTGATTTCTTTTTATCCTGCAGGAGGGATATTTTCATAATATTTTTGTTTATTTATATCATTATTATGTCCGTTTATTGTATCATCCTGTGTGTCTTATAAAGATAAGTTCACTATATATCCATATCCATGTAGCTTTTCCTTACTATTATTATTTCATTTTATGTTATTTTCTGAATTTAGTCATTATTATTATTCTTGCGGCTTATGGTATTTTCTATGCATTTTTTTTTTTTATGTGTTTGCATTTCCATATTTGTCTTCCCTTCATTTATTAGTGTGCCTTACAAGGGTAAGCACACTCCATGTGCATGTATCCATATTATATATATATATATATATATATATATATATATATATATATATATATATATATATATATATATATATATATATATATATATATATATATATATATATATATATATATATATATATATATATATATATATATTTTTTTTTTTTTTATTTATTTATTTATTTATTTATTTTTATTTTTTTTTTTATGTGCTTTGCCACTTTTTTTTTTTTTTTTTCGCTGCGGGGTCGCAGCATAAGTGTGGCCGAGCTGTATGATAGGATGTCCATGTACATAAGTTAATTTTCTTTATACCATTATTATCATTATTACTACTATTTATCATAAATATATTTAATTTGTATGTACAACGCCTCTCGTTCCCCTTTTGTTTCTGATCACTCCATAGGTGGCGCCACTTGGGCCTTTCAGTCAGCGGCTGGCATCTGGGCCATTAAGGTTTACTCTGTACTTGGCAGTTTGTTATTATACTGGGAGATATTTTACGAAGTGTTTGCTGTTATCCCTGGATTCGGATATTACCACGTGTGCTAGCTCAACCCCCTGCCACAAGTGTTATCAGTGAAAGCAGATAGCATGTGATGCAATAGAAAGAAAATGGGCACAGACGTAAAAGGGTGAACGAGAAGCATTACGAGTTACTACTAGTAGAGCGAGATGTGAAATGTGAAAGAATGCAGTATTCTAAATAGAAAAGTTACTTTCTTTAGCCGTGAAATTTTTGGCAGGTGGAGTTATCAAGTCCCGTTACCGTAATGTTAATCAAAAGGCTTGCCAGTCAATAAATTTAATTCCAACAGACGGCAAATCTTATCCATGTGCATAACAGCAAATCCAGGAGAACGATGTTATCAATATAATAATGACCGTGTTATGTTCAGTGCATTTATGTAATAAACAATATCTCCAATATGTCCACAACAGCCCTTGCCACAGAATAGCCACAAAAAAAATCTTGCCATCTGCAAGTCATTCTGTAATTGCATTTTTTTATTTTTTTTTTATTTCGGACTCTGCATTTGTGTTATTTGTTGATATCAGGACATTTTGATCTCACCTTTGTTTTTATTTTATTTATTTATTATTATTATTATTTTTTTTTTTTTTTCGTAAGTAGTATTAACCTTATTCTTCAAACACGCAGCTTCGGTCAATGCACTGCAGTCTCTGTTATAAACGCATCGACATGACCAGACACTTAATTTGTCTAATTCACATTTTCCGTGAAATTCAGAAACCTCTGACGCGAATGTAAAATTTCTTTTTTTGATCTGACTTAATTAACTCAAAAAAAAAAAAAAAAAAGAACTTGAGAATGGCTTGCACGAGGGCACAATACTGCCTTCTGTCCATTGTGTAGACTATAGATCATTACTAAACAAACAATGTGTGTGATATATATATATATATATATATATATATATATATATATATATATATATATATATATATATATATATATATATATATATATATATATATATATATATATATATATATATATATATATATATATATATATATATATATATATATATATATATATATATATATATATATATATATATATATATATATATATATATATATATATATATATGTGTGTGTGTGTGTGTGTGTGTGTGTGTGTGTGTGTGAAATTGAAGGTATAGAAAATCAGTGGAGAAATTTGGGTGTCATCATATGGGAAAATTAAACATCAACAGTTGGTTCCTGGAGTGAAATTAAGCATTATACAGACTCTGCTGGTGTACAGCCCTTCAAAGAACTTTCTTCACTTGCTATTATTTTGTTACCATTTCCGCGCTCAAATGCAGGAGTGGAGAGACTAGTTAGTGAAATGAATCTTGTAAAGTCTAAATTAAGAAATACACTTAGCACAAAAAAAAAAAAAAAAACTACTTGTGCATTACTTGCTATAAGGAGCAGCTTGCAAAGACTGGGGAAAAGTTCCAGAATGTTCGAGTTTCCAGTTGACGTGTAAAAAAAAAACAAAAAAAACAGGTACTAGCGAAGTGTATTTGCCTAAGAATAGAAACATCACTGAACTTGCAGAAGGAACCACTAATAGTTCACACGATCAGGAATATAAGGGTAGTGATGAAGAATTTGAAGTGGACTTTTTTTTCGCTTGTAAATGTAAGTATCAAACAAATATTTAATACTTAGTATAATATTTATATGTGTGTCCATTATTAGCCCTTAGACATGTATACGTGTTGAGAGGTACTTATGTTCCAAGTAATCTGGATTATGAAAATTTTGTTTGGCGAAATTTATTAATATCGTGTAGGTACAACGAAACATCACACATAAATCTTTAATATGCAGCGCGTTTTGTAAAATAGCGTGTTTCCAGCAAATTAGCTGCGCGTTTTGGGTAAAGGGGGATGAGAATACTGAAACGGACTATAGTTTTCCACCTTACATGTTACTATAATATTGGCCATACGGCTGGCATCGTTTTTACTGCTCTCTTGGTGTTTAAGGTAAGTTTATTATTATTATTATTATTATTATTATTATTATTATTATTATTATTATTATTATTATTATTATGTAGGACGGACTTCGGAGCACCCACTCATAAGAACATATGAACATAAGAAATAAGAGAAGCTGCAAGAAGCGACCAAGCTTACACGTGGCAGTCTCTCTAGTGCCCTAACACTAACTACATGATTACTGAGTCCGTTCCATTCATCTACCACTCTATTTGAGAACCATTTTTTTCCTATCTCCTTCCTAAACCTAAATTTTTTAAGCTTGAACCCGTTATTTCTTGTTCTACCCTGGTTGCTGATCCTAAGAATTTTGCTTACATCTCCCTTGTTATAACCCTTATACCACTTAAAGACTTCTATCAGGTCCCCTCTTAACCTACGTCTCTCTAAAGAATGTAAATTTAACAGCTTCAACTTCGCCTCGTAAGGAATACTCCTCATCGCCTGTATCCTTTTAGTCATTCTCCTCTGTACTGATTCTAATAGACCTATATCTTTCCTGTAATGTGGGGACCAGAACTGCACAGCGTAGTCTAGATGAGGTCTGACCAGCGCCAAGTATAACTTTAATATTACTTCCGGCCTTCTACTTTTAACACTCCTAAAAATGAATCCTAGTACCCTATTTGTCTTGTTTCAGGCTTCTATGCACTGTTTCCCTAGACGGAGTTCAGAGCTGACTATAACTCCTAAATCTTTCTCGTACCCTGTACCTACCAGAGTTTGGTTGTTTAACGTGTACCTATTGTGTGGGTTTCCTCTACCTACGCTAAGCACTTTGCATTTATTGATATTAAATTGCATTTGCCATCTATCCGTCCATTCATTCATTCTATCTAAGTCTGCCTGCAAGGCGACGGTATCCGATTCTGACCTAATTAATCTACCTATCTTTGTCACTACTAATTCCACTATCCAACTCATTGATATATATTAGAAATAACAATGGTTCTAATACTGATCCCTGTGACACCCCACTAATTACATGACCCCACTCGGATTTCGAGCCGTTTATTACCACTCTCTGTCGCCTGTTACCAAGCCATGACCCTATCCAGCCTAACACCTTCCCATCTATCCCGTCTGCCCTAACCTTTCTCAGGAGCCTTTGATTGGGTACCTTGTCAAATGCTTTACTAAAGTCCAGATATAAGATATCATAACTATCACCATTATCTACTGCCTCGTACACCTTACTGTAAAAACTTAACAAGTTTGTCAGGCAAGACTTCCCCTTCGTGAAGCCATGCTGTGATTTATCAAGTTATGTTTGTCTAAATGTTCCCTAATGTTCCTCACTATTATTGACTCTAACATTTTACCTACAACTGAAGTTAAGCTGACAGGTCTATAATTAGACGCTAAAGTTTTATCTCCTTTCTTAAAGATGGGTACTAAATTAGCCTGCCTCCACATTACTGGTACCCCACCCGACTCCAGTGATTTCCTAAAGACCGAAACTAACGGCTCACTAATAATCTCTTTACATTCCTTAAGCACTCTGGGATATATTTCATCAGGTCCTGGTGTCTTGAATTTTTTAGCCTATCTATCTCCTGTTCCACTCTCTCCCTAGTTATGGAAATATCTGTCAGCTTCTCATTCTCATCTGCTCTAAACACCTGTTCACTATCTGGCATATCCTGCATGTTTTCCTGGGTGAAGACAGTTAAAAAATAATCATTCAGAAGTTTACTTATCTCCTCCCCAGAACTAACCAGCTCCCCATCTGCTGCCTTTAATGGACCTAGAGTATCCTTATTCTTCGTCCTGTATACCTGATAAAATCCCTTGGGGTCCGTCTTCGCCTGGCTGGCTATCTTTAATTCATAATTGTCCTTAGCTTTCCTGGTTAACTTCCTGGCTGTTCTAACTAATTCATTATATTGTGTCCTTAAAACTTCTTCACCTGCCCTTAATCTCTTATATATACTTCTCTTACGCCCTATATAATGCTTTAACCTAGCAGTCATCCATTTAGGGTCATTTTTTTGTGATCTTATTGTTCTGTACGGGATATTTGCTAACTGACCTGTATGAACTTTATCTACGAAATATTTATACAATTTATCTACATTTACTTCACCTAATCCCCTCATCTCGTCCCCAACCATCCTCTGCACTCCCTCATCTACTCGCCTCGACCTTACCTCTCTCATTTCAGCATGACCTGACATTCCAACATACTCACACCTGTCCCCTTCCTCTTTCCTCCTCCGTTCCGGACACATCCTCCCTCCTCTTGTCCTACACCCTCACGCCTCACCTCACCCCTCTCATCCTGCCTTATCTCTCTGAACTCCGTCCCTGACCTGACCTCATCCTGCATCCTTTCCCAGTCCACTCCTTGGAGGTACCTTTTTAATTCTTCAAAACATACTTTCCTAAAGTCAGGTATTTTACTAGTGTTTTTGTTTCTAACAGTTTCTTCCCATTCTAAATTGTACCTAATTTCCCTATGGTCACTGTTACCTAGCTGTCATCCAACCTCTTCCTGCGTGACTGCTTCCTCCCTGTTAGTAAGAATTAAATCTAGAATATTATTCCCCCTTGTGGGTTCTACGACTACCTGTTTAAAAAAAAAAATATCCCGAATTACCTTAAGAAATTCCTCTGCTTCCTTGTTATCCACAATCAGATTTCAGTCGATATTTCTAAAACTAAAATCTCCTACCACACATACCTGACTGTATCTGCCTGCTCTATTTAATTCCTGCCACAGTGAGGTGTTAATTTCCTCTGTACTGGTCGGTGGTCTGTAAACTAGTACTACTGACTGCGATCCTTCCTTAATATCTACCCATATCGACTCTGCTTTGTTATCTGTTTTAATTCTATTGTTCATACAACACTGTAATGTGTCCCTAACGTATAACGCGACGCATCCTCCTCCTGCTTTCCCTTTCTTTATAGAACATTGTATACCCATCTAGCTTAACCTCTGGATTAAATACTTTTCCTGACATATCTGACCAAGTTTCAGTTAAAGCAATGATATCAAATTTCTCTACACTCGCTATTCCTCTAAGCAAGTCTATTTTATTCAGAATACTTCTACAGTTTGTGTAGTAAACACTTAAGCTATTTCTCACCATCCCTGAGCTAGCTACCTTTCTAGATTTAACTAATTTGCCCCTAGCCTTCTCCTCGCTACCCCTTCTTCCCTCCCGACTAACGAAAAAAGTGCTGGAGTGCAGTTACTCGTACCTCCCGCTCGAGTGTTTCGGGCAAAACACGAACACCCTGGCGTGACAAATGCACTATTCAGTGTGCTTGTGTCGACTCCCATCTTGGGAGCGGACACTATCCCTTTTTTTGTCAGAGTTTAGTATACTATGGTGCTTCTTTGAGTTTTTGTTGTCTAAATGCGACTGGCCCCTATTTTGTGTTACTGTCTGTCTCTGCAGCCAAACTATATTTTTCGCACGTGCTTCGTGTTTGTCTTTCTTCTATTTCACCAAACTCATCACGGTTAGAGAGGAGTTTATATTAGAGAAATCGAAGATTGATTAAACTCGAAGCAGTGCCCTAATATTTAATTATTAAGATATTATGGTCTAGCCTAAGTGTGTCTTATTTGTGTCTGTCTTTCCTGTGGATGTGTACTTGCAAGTCCTTTTTCAGCAAGTGTGAGAAATTTTCGTTGTGTTTTCTTTGTGGGTTGTCTAGGCTGGCGACCTAAAGGCTATAGCTGTTTGCTTACCTATGAAATGTCTCTATTCATGTAGTAATTTGCCCCATATTGGGTTGCAAAGGTGGTAGCCTAGCGAAAGCTGACCAGAAAGAGGGGCTGGTCCTGGTCGTAACACTTAGTTTGTACGAACTATATTGATATGCTTATAATATGCTACTTTGTGGTGTTTTCTATTGTTGTACGGTTAATATATATATATTTGTTCGGTTCTGGTTCTGAGTCTAATTTGGAATTATTGTTTTTTTTAAGCTAGTAATCTGTATTAAAAAATATATTCTGGATTTAAACTAACCGTTACAAAAGTCCTTAAAAAGTATATGATATGTATCACATGCGCATAGTCACACACACAGACAAGTAAGTAATATTAAAGCAGAAATTTCTTTAAAACTTACGTCGATGATGTTGGCAGCATAGCTCTCTGCCCTATACCAGTCGCCGAGAATCACACGCTCGCCAGGTGCAGCGTCCCACCCTGTAGAATGATGCAAATGTTCCGGTCATCATGAACTTGTATTATTTAAGGATGAATTTTCTTCCCTCCATCAGGCCACCACCAACCAGAATATTCACCCGTCATGTGCCCTGGTTAAGGATGAACTATGGGAATTATACAGCAGCAGACTTAGGACTTGTGTGAGGGCAATACTTTTTGTGAGGACACCGGCCAACCGCGTGACCCATAACGTAACTCTTTTCTAACTTTCACTGCCATTGTGGGTGCGTCAATATCTCTGCAAATGACAGACATCCCTGTGTGCCTTTCACGCCCCACAGGCGTTATTCATTACTATACGTTTATTATATATATATATATATATATATATATATATATATATATATATATATATATATATATATATATATATATATATATATATATATATATATATATATATATATATATATATATATATATATATATATATATATATATATATATATATATATATAAAATTGGAGTCTACACATGACACCTTGCGGGAATAAACCTGCACATCCATGTAGCTGGGGAGATCACAGGTCGTGGCTGAAAACCAGAGACGGATCTCGATGGAGGAGTAGGAGGAAAAATAAGAAACGGCAGTGTTAGAGTGGAGGGCCAAGTTACAGCCCTGTTTTTTTCGTGTCGTTTCGATGATGGTTTATAACAGTGTTGTTGTGGTTCTCTGTTATTTGCAATTTGTATGCACGTCTCCTGTTTTGCATATGATGTAGTTAGCTCTAATTATGTTCAAAGTTTGAATTTGATATACGTACAAAAATTTCGTAAGCTGTGGGCAACATGAAATTTTCTGTTGCGAAAAGTTATATTGCGCACAGCGAGCCAGAAAGAAGATGGGGAGTCCGAAGAAGGAAATGAGAGAGAGAGAGAGAGAGAGAGAGAGAGAGAGAGAGAGAGAGAGAGAGAGAGAAGAAGAAGAGAGCGCGAAAGCGACGAGCACAAACGCCAGATGTACGATTGTAGGATGATCACGGGTGCAGAAATTACTATGAAATCTCTTATGTAGCTATCCTCCTTCCCAATAATTTGAGTCCCACATGTTGTTTAGATGAAGAGTTCGTTTTGCCGATAAAACAATCCGAATGCACGAAGACGACATAGTTTAATCATAATTATTTCCTGAATGTATTTGTTTAATAAGCAACTTGCTGTGAGTGGGAGGCAAGGCAAGCGTGCAAAAGACTGCGGCTGCTCCCACGTCCCCCTCCTCCCCTCCCGCATGAGCTATACCCTTGTGACAAGCACGAGTTGGGTGTTCCCACGCTTCCGAGTCAGTCACAGTCAGCACTTTACGAGAGGCAGACGAGCATTCCAGTCCATAAGAACATAAGAACATAAGAAATAAGGGAAGCTGCAAGAAGCGACCAGGTTTACACGTGGCAGTCCCTGTATGAAACACACCTACCTATTTCCATCTGCTATCCCCATCCATAAACTTGTCTAATCTTCTCTTAAAGCTCTCTAGTGTCCTAGCACCAACTACATGATTACTGAGTCCGTTCCACTCATCTACCACTCTATTTGAGAACCAATTTTTTCCTATCTCCTTCCTAAACCTAAATTTTTCAAGCTTGAACCCGTTATTTCTTGTTCTACCCTGGTTGCTGATCCTAAGAATTTTGTTTACATCTCCCCAATCCGTGTTACCACGAGGAGACTAGGAGGGTTACAGCTAGTGGGCCAATTGTTTAAGGGGTTATTTAAGTAATTTAACGTAGTAAGTCCCTGCCTATAAGTATAGGTTTTAGGTGTCTCCATTAGTCTGCCTGTGAGTTCACTTACTTGCAAGGTGTATATGGCAACGTGACTCGATTCCTTTCATTGTGAGGTGATTACCTTGTGACAGTAAGTGGTTGATGACCCTCCTACTTATGTTTGTGGGCAGCCCGTCTGTGTATACGTTGTTCTGTTAAATGCTACTGTTGGTCAAGGCTCCTGTAGTCTCTGGCTGCAAAGGATTAATAATACAATGCCGTGTATTACATTATTATTTTTCCCTGGGTCGTGTCGTTTCTGTGAAGGGAGCAGAGCCTGTCTTCCGGGAAGTTGAATATAGTAATGCACAGCAGAGAAAGATAGTGTTCTAGGGAAGTAGGAGGAACTTGTGTTCTCTGTGAGGGTGGTATTCTGTAGAACATTATAATCCTTATGTGTGTCATTTGTCGTAATTGTCTCTTCCTAGAATTTGGTTATCGATTCTTTCCCAGCTGTTTGAGCGATTAGGCAATTGTTAATGTAATATTTTTTGCCTATTAGTGAAACAGGCTGATGTGTAATTTGGTGTTATGACTATCGGTGTAACGGAAGCAGGAGTCAAAAGATGACCTTGTAACTCATATTCAGCCCTGCACCAAATCACATAGGTGGTGACTTGGGGGTGAGCTAGCCCAGTTTGAAGCAGCTGTAAGAGGGGCAAGAATTTGTATAATATATATATATATATATATATATATATATATATATATATATATATATATATATATATATATATATATATATAATGACAAATTCTTGCCCATATATATATATATATATATATATATATATATATATATATATATATATATATATATATATATATATATATATATATATATATATATATATATATATATATATATATATATATATATAGGGGCAAGAATTTGTCATTATATATATATATATATATATATATATATATATATATATATATATATATATATATATATATATATATATATATATATATATATATATATATATATATATATATATATATATATATATATATATATATATATATATATATATATATATATATATATATATATATATATATATATATATATATATATATATATATATATATATATATATATATATATATATATATATATATATATATATATATATATATATATATATATATATATATATATATATATATATATATATATATATATATATATATATATATATATATATATATATATATATATATATATATATATATATACGAGTATCAATGACAGCAGTGTCTCACATGTCAACACATAAACTAAACTGAAGCTCATCATTTACTATCCACTGATTGGTTATCTATGCCATGCTTCCAGTTATTGCTATTGCACAAATTTATATTATATGCTTCAAAATGTCTTCTCCAGGTGATTTTTGCAGATATGCAGGTGTTTGCTATCAATATTTGCGAGCATGTTTTTGTTTTCTTTTTCCGGGAAATACTCACCATCACATGACTCTGTATACAGAAGGAACTTGTCCTCGAAGAGAGAGTGCAGCTCACTCATTACTTCAGGGCCCGTGTTGTCGTCATCATACCAATGTATCGCCACGCCATCAACAAACTGGTTTGATTCAGGGTCTTCTAGAATCTGTGGAAGATGAAAAAATATTAGAGCTGCAAAGAGAGGTACATCTACAGATACAGAAAAAAAAAAAAAAAAAAGGAAGTATTTAGGCACCACAGGCCGCCCGACAGCCACTCACCGTGGCTGGATACCAAGGTAGTGCATCGCGGTTATGGTCTAACACCATCAGCTGGAGGTGACGCATACCAGCTGCCTGTAGTGTGGGCCCTAATGTAGTTTTGATCCAGTCACGTTGGCCCTCTGCTGTCCAGGCACACGTGTTCCATCTCCAGTCCTGGAACAATGACGGTGGGAATTACATAAACTGTTAATTAGGAACAGATGGGTTCCTTAGGGATGAGTCACTTACGATTACTAGAAAAGAAACTTAACATTCTCTTGCTTATTCCATCATGTGCTTTATGTGATATATGTCTATACAGTATTGATTAGCATTATTGAATCGTTTATTTTTCATAATAGTTGTACTATGACAAAAAATACCAAGGCAATAAGATGGTTTTGTGTACTACTGAGTTACCCCATTAAGAACTAAAGAGAATCTGAAGATAAAGAAAACTCACGAGTGGCACATTCGTGACTCACTTGGAAACCTGTTAGAGGTTCATTCTGGGTTGTCAGACCCCATATAGGTGCTCCCTCAGCCGAGTAGGCCTGCACGAACCTGTAACACACACACACACACACACACACACACACGGCAAATATAACTTTTTTTCTATGTAAATACATATACACTTACTTATTTGTTCGCAAGAGAAAAAAAATTATTCATCTTCACTTTGAAAATGTTATCTTTTTGCATTATAATAATTGATGCCATACTTTACAAAATAATCGGCGTAGGGCTGCCACATCTCGTTCAGCAAACCACCTGAACCATTGAACATGCCATTTTCTTTCATCCAAGCAGGAGGAGACCAGGGTGAGCCAAAGAGTAGCAACTCTCTCTCAGCTAGTTCCTGTGCTCGATGAATGAAGGGCAGCTAACGGGAGACAGGAAAATGATGTAAGAATCAATATATTAAAGACTAGATCTGTTAAAATCAATTAGATGATTCGTTAATCATTCTGAGAATTCTTCTTTCGTCATTACCCTACCTTGTACTTGTAATCCTCCGTGGTCAGATTAAAGTGGACTAGATCAACATCACCCTCAACATCATCATATGAGTATGGCCGCGTTGAGAAGTCACTACCAGCCATTGGCACACGGCACAGGTTATACTCAATCCCCTCGGGTGAAAAATACGACCTGTGGAATTCAATGTAACCTGCATTTCTGATCTCAAGTTAGTATGATGTGCAATATTTGTGATTTAAGGTGTGAGACCTGGATGTGTGCATTTTTTTTTTTTTATGTCAGAAGATGAATAAGTAGTATTGTGCGCAAATATAAGAGGTATACAGCACAGATAAATTTAGTTTGAGAGTGACTCTGCAGTCTCAGACAGATGGTGGAAAATTTGGAACATTCAAGAGAGTAGGCAACGAGAGCAGGTTGTGCACATAGATGCAACATCCAGCTTTGGATTGGAAATGAGGATAGAGAAAGTAGGAGGAAACGGAAAAGTGGCTATTGTCATTTACTTCAGACATCTGTGTTTCAATGAAGAAAAGATGAGGTTTAGTAGAGGAGAGGTGGTGTTCTACATATTGAAAATTAGATCTATGGCCGCAAATTTTGCAGAGGTTAATGGAGGAAAAGTTGAGGGGGGGAGTGTCAAAACACTGGGTTGGTACGAGGAGCAATCCGTCCTAGGGATATTTTTTGGTCCGTTCCCCAGATGGGGACTCCAGGGCTGGTGTAGGAGTCGCCATATTTAATTTAAAATTTGAATAAGAGGTGTGCAGGTAATTAGATGCATATGTGGAAGAAAAGGGTTGTTTTTAGAGGAAGGGCTGTGATTGCCACTTTGTGTTGTGAGAAACAAAGGGAAACGTTCAGTGAGTTATTTCTTATAATAATTCCTGCAAAATATGATTTTTTTTTTTCTGAATGAGTCAGCAAATAGGTGGAAGTTTGGTGTCTCATTAGGAAAGCTATTATGCGACCAAAGTATGACCGTAAAACAAACTGCGCTCTTGTATTTTTTTTAAGACAACCTTTCTCTTTTTCATCATTTGGTCTGTTCTGATAGTAATACATAAAAGATCATCAATTTATAAGTCGTACTTCATGAGCCACTCCTGGGATTCTTCTGTCAGCTTCAGGATGTTGATCCCAGTGGCGTCCGTGAAGGCGCCTCCAAAACCCATCATGGCCTGGAACCGTTCTTGATGATTGAGTGTCACTACCACTGAGCTCCCTGGACACAGATGTGTGGAATAAGTAACATTCGTGATGCGCTGGTGAACGTTAGGTATTTGATAATAAGGAGGAGTAATGTTGTTAAGGTGTGTATATATATATATATATATATATATATATATATATATATATATATATATATATATATATATATATATATATATATATATATATATATATATATATATATATATATATATATATATATATATATATATATATATATATATATATATCAGTTGCAGGCAGCGATATAAAATGAACAAAGAAGTAAGAACGAATGAAGACGGGAGAAGAGAGAGAGAGAGAGAGAGAGAGAGAGAGAGAGAGAGAGAGAGAGAGAGAGAGAGAGAGAGAGAGAGAGAGAGAGAAGACACCGTGACAAAAAAAAAAAAAATACCCTAGTAAGTGAGCGAGTGGCAAGAGTGGAGGTGGGAGGTGCCTGCTGTACAATGAGTCTTTGCTCCGCCTGTAAAGTGAAAATTTATATTCTTCACCCAGCCTCATTCCGTAATTAATTTTAGTACTTTCCCGTTAGTCCCTCATGTTGATTCTCACGCAGTTAATAGCAGAAGAGTTGCTCTTGAAAATAGAGTAATCTGTAACCATCCATTCCCTATACCTTAGTAGAAATTTTCAGAAGTAAAGTGTTTGATTTATGCTAGCCCGCACTGAGGGAAACGTGGCTGGCATGTGTATCCATATGTCACCCCCACTCTTTCTCTTGTACCCCTCATTGTAGCAGAGTGGGAGAGGGTTTGGCTCGCATTCTCAGTCAGTCACTGTCCAGAGCTTAAAAGAGACGGACATACTAAGGCAGACAGTGTTGTCTGGTGGAGATTGGGAAGGGAATACAGCTAGATGGGTTAGTTGCTTTAAAAGGATAAGTGAGTAATTACTGGCCGTACACCCTGGCCCATCTCAGTAGCATAGGAGTCTCCATAGTGGTCTGCCAGGGAGTGCAGTTCAGTATAACGCATTCCATATCAAGCGACGTGACTCTTCGGCTGAACGTGTGTGCAAGCCAAGCTCTGTCACAGTGAGAGGTGAATTATCCTCCTGTGTGTTTGTGGGCACTTGTTTTGTTAAATGCTGCTGTCAGCCTCCTGGAGGGTGCTTGACCTGCAGAGGACTTAAGTGAATAACTGAGTGGTGAATTTTACTCCCTCCTCAGGCCCTGCCAAGGCCTGCCATCCAGGAAGCTATAAATGACACTACTCGGCTAGAGGCTATAATGCACCGTTGGACTGTGGTGGGATTCGATACGATGGCAATAGTCCAACAGGGTTTTATACCTCGAGCATATATGTGTTCTTGCTCGTTATAATTGTTTCTTTCCATACGTGGCTGGCGATTTTTGCCTAGCGGGTAGAGTTGGTTGTAGCTGTTATATTATTTTCTTGTTTATGGGTGGGTAAAACAATTTGCCAACATCATTAGTGTGACCTGGCACTAAGATCAGTTGTGAAAAGGGTGCATGTGTCGCACCTGTATTTGATCCCTGCATTGAATCCACATAGTAGGTGGCTCAGGGAAACTAGTCCAGTTGCAGTAGCTGTGCGAGCAAGTCGGAAGTTGCAGTCATAACAGGATTTGGCGACCTCGCTAGGTTGCTTCGTAGCCACGTGGGGAAGACAGTTTTTTGTTATTTCTTTCGTTCTTTGGTGTGCCCGCGTTTAGTTTACGCCATGAAGGGCAAGGCTGGCAGCAGGAGTGACCCACGAGCTGAGTCCCCTGCCTCTGTTGAGAGTGAAAGTGTGGATTTAGCGCAGTTCGGTATGAGGCCACATAGTCCCACTCATAGCGTCCAGGGACGCGTTAGGCCTGCCCACAGACTTGTTGGTTTCTCTGAGACCGAAGGCATGTCTGAGGAGATGAGGTTTATGTTGTAGATGATTAGAATGGAGCTGGAAGCAGAGGAGGATATAATAGCCAGGAAAATGGAGGATGAGAAGGAGAGAGAAATAAGAAGGCTTCAGCTAGAAGCAGAAGCTGAGGAAGGGAGATTGAAGGCTGAGGAGGCCAGAAAAGTCAGGAAGCTGGAAGCGGAGAGGTAGGTTAGGTTACTGAAAGCTGAGAAGGAAGAGTAGGCAAGAATGTATGAGAGAAAGGAGGCTGAGAAGAATAGATATCTGAGTTGAAGAAGACTCGGATATAAGTTAATTCACCTCATAGCTTGAGGAGAGGAGAGGGACTTAAGGAGATATTGTCGAAAGACAGATGATAAGGAGTTTGATTCCGGAGTTTGATGAAAAGGTGACGGAGTGGTTTCGGAGATTTGAGAAGACCGCCGAATTTTATTGGTCTCAGGAGAGATGGGTTGGCCTTGTGGCAAATATGTTAAAGGGCAAGGCATTGTAAGTTTATGATAGGATGTCAGTTGAAGATTTGGAGAATTGTGAGGAGTTCAAGGCTGACATTCTGAGAGCTTATGAGCTGCGGCCGGAGGTGTATAGGCTACAATTCCGTAGAGGTAAAAAAATGCCCAGTGACTCCTATCTAGAAAGTGCTCGCTAACTGGAGGAGATGTTTGAAAAGTGGATTGCCAGCGAGCAGGGCACGTCATACCATGACTTAAAAGAGATCGTAATGGAGCAATTTATCAATGTTGCCGAGAAGGAACTAGTACCGCTGTTCCGTGAGAAAAGATATAAATGCCTTAAGGAGGCGGCTACATGTGCGGATGATCATGTTTTGGCCCACTACGAGAATTAAGCCAGCTGGGGATAATGAGTCTGGAGGTAATGGGAGTAAATAGTGTTGGCCTAACAGTGCCAGGGAATTCCTATAACACCAGGCCTTCTTTTGACCCATAGAGAAGGGCAACAGGGAATATGGTGCATAGTACGCAAAAATTTTATTAACAGTCCATCACTTTGCAACCAGGTTGCAAAGTTACGAGGCACTTCCGGTTCAATTGCCCCAAGTTAATCACGCCTTATGTCCCTAAGCCTCTGCAGAAACCAGTGGCTTTACTGGTTTGGCTAGACCAGGGTAAGGAGGAAGCTTTTGAATCTCCGTACAGTTCGGCCGAAGAGGAGACAAGAGTTGTTGTTCCTTTGTCGACAATTAATACTCCGCTTGAGAGTGTGAGATCTGGGTTAGATTGGTGCCGTCCCTTTTTGTGCCTGGGAACTGTAGAGATTGCGGAGATAGTGTATCCTGTCACCGTGTTGAGTGATACGGCAACTTAACAAACTTTGTGCCGGAATATGATAGGGAGGAAGGTAGCCTACGGGAAGGCAGTGTTGTGTTGGGGCATCAAAGCTCTCGAGAACTTTGCCACTACTAAGGTAAGGTTCACTTGTCCGCTGGAAGACATACCCCAGTGTCTGGGGTTGACATCCTTTTGGGAAATGATCTGGCAGGAGGAAGAGTTTGGATACAGCTCCCATCCGCGAATTCCGTCGCCGATGTGGAGGCTGCTGAGATACCTGACCCTGTTATTATTATTATCCGCTCCATGGCAAGGAGGATGAAGTCGTCTGCAGCTGATGGGCTGGGGCTGACGGGCGTAAGGCAGGGCCACCGAGAAAGGAGTGCAAGGGTGATGTGCGTGATGCAAGTGTGGGCAGAGTGCCCAGAGGACTGTTCTACTGTTGGCAAGAGTTTGGACATTTGAGAGTCGGACTCGTCCTTGAGTTGTGGGCTGACTGTGACAAAAAAGATCCACCAATGAGCTCACATGACTCGGATGGGGATGTTTGTGAAGGGCGAGGTTGAAGTGTTAGGTTTGGAAAATCTATTTGTTCGTTTGTCACTCGGCAGAGCTCCCAGGAGGTGGCGCTTTGGCAGATTTGCCACCTGATGTGAAGGCTGTGGGTGACGGTGCATGGTCACGGCCCCAGCCTGTTGTATAGGGCATGTTGGGGGGGGGGGGGTCACTGCCGAGGGCGGGGAGGCTCCCAGCTCTGCGGGGTAGATGGGAATTTCTTCCCCTATGGAATGTCCCAGAGGCGGGGAACAGGCTGTTCCCTTGCCGGGTGTAGACCCAACGGTGATAGCCCCTGTAGTGGCCCACCCATGTTACTTGGCAGCCAGTCAGGTATCTGAAGAGGAGAATGTTTCCTACAGATCAGGAAGGGACTCACACTCGTGCCTTAAGTGCCAGAGTGGGGACTAGGGTTTCGCCTGACCGTTTAGTCCCTGAAGACATTAATGAGGTTGAGCCAGATGAACTCGTAGATAAACAACAAGAGGGATGAAGAGTTGGTCCTATGCTAGCAAGGAGGTGGAGGGTAAGGAAGAGTTCGTGCTACAAAAGAAATTTTTGTGTCGTTGGTGGAGAGAAGCTGATGGAGGTTAATTACTCCAAGTCACAGTGCCGTCCAAGTTCAGAGAAGCATTCATGTTGTTGGCACATGAAAGCCCGATGGCTGGTCATCGTGGGGAGCCTACAGGGGAATTTTTGGTGGCCTAGTATGCCTGGTATTGTGGCTACCATACTTAAGTGCTGCCACACCTGTCACATGGTGGGCAAGAATTTTTTTTTCAAGTCTGGCAAATAGCAGGGCCTCTTCTTCCCTCCCCGGAACCGCAGCCTATATGCCTCCGGCTGCAGCTCATAAGCTCTCAGGTTGTTAACCTTAAACTCTTCATAATCCTCCAAATCCTCAACTGACATCCTATCATTCACCCCCAAGGCCTTACCCTTCAACATATTGGCAACGAGGCCAATTCATCTCTCTGATGCCAATCAAATTCTGAGGCTTTTTTTCTCAAATCTCCTAAGCCATTCAGTTTTTTTTTTTTTTTTTTTCATCAAACTCAGGAATCAACTTCAAAGTTCTCAACATCTGGCTTTCTACTGTAACCTCCATAACTCTTCCTCTCCTTAAGCCATGAGGCGAAATAACTTCTATTCGAGTCTTCTCCAACTCAAATATCCTATTCTTTTCAGCTTCTTCCTTTTCATACATCCTTCTCCTCAGCCACAAACTTCCTGGCTTCTCTAGTCTCCTTAGTCTTCATTCTGCTTTCCTCCGTTTCTAATTCAAGCCTTCATAATTATCTCTCCCTCTCGGCCTCAAGGCTCATTCTCCTCATCTCTAACTTAAATCTCAGACATGCCTTCGGTCTGGGAAAACCACCAACGCTGCGGGCAGACCTAACACGTCCGTGGAAGCTGTGTGTGGGACTAGTTGTCGTCTCACCGAACTGGGCCAAATCTATATTGCCGCTCTTAGCAAAGGCAGGTCGCGAGTCACCACGGCTACCAGCCTTGCCCTCCCTGGCTTAAACTGAATGTGAGCACACGCAAGACAACGAAACATACAACGAACCGTCTTCCCCACGTGGCGAAGAAGCTTCCAGCTATCCTGGCGAGGTCACCAACTGTATAAGTTGGCTGGAACGTACGGTCGATAATGACTCACTTAACCAATTGGACCCGACTAACTATTATCCCGCCCTAGTCTCCGTCAAATATTAGAGCACATGTAAGCACGTCTGCTCTGTCTGGGTAGTGACTGTGGAAAACGCCCCTTTTCCTCTGCTGCTAAGGAGAGGGGTTACAAGGAAGGGTGGCGGGGGTGCATCAAACTCACACACACACACACACACACACACACACACACACACATACGGACACCCGCCCACACACCGCTGCCAGAGCGGTCTTTACTTGGATAAAACACATTAAATCAAAAAATTCTACTAATTAAACTAGGTGGGAATAGATGAATAATGATTACTTCATGGTCAAGGGCAATTCTTCTACTAAATACTGAGTGAGTCTTAAATTAAATGGATAAAGTAAGGAAATTTAAGTGGAGAACATAAATAATTGCGCGGATATATATTTTAGGAGTTTCAGGCTTAGTACGTACGTGACCAGGACGCATCTAAATCCTGTCCCTACCTTCTCTCTCTCTCTCTCTCTCTCTCTCTCTCTCTCTCTCTCTCTCTCTCTCTCTCTCTCTCTCTCTCTCTCATTGTACTTTTCTCATGCGTTCTTTCTTCACTTTATGTTGTTTTATCTTCCTTTATATATATATATATATATATATATATATATATATATATATATATATATATATATATATATATATATATATATATATGTGTGTGTGTGTGTGTGTGTCTGACGTCCCAATGTAATTAGGATCTCTTGAAATATGTGTAGTTGCTGGTGAAAGTGTATATATATATATATATATATATATATATATATATATATATATATATATATATATATATATATATATATATATATATATATATATATATATATATATATATGGTAAAATGTTGACAGGCTGCAAAAAAATTACTAAAATTTATAGTATAAGACATATATTCCTTTTCCTTCTCTATGCCACCAACCCCTACCCTTCCAATTACAAATGGCCAGGAATCCCCGAGTTGTCCATGAAACATACACATATGTTGATTAAACATACGTTGTATATTACGAAGCACATTTTTAACACTGTAATGTTCCCCAACCCTACTGATCAAGTAAATATAATTTGAAATAATCAAATACTGGGATGACGCAAAGGTTTCATCATCGTGGAGGTGCAGTTTCAATTTCTACACAATAAAATGGCTCACCTTCCCCCGGCAAAGCATCATTAGACCCATTTTGGATGGAAAACCTGTGTTCGTCCCTTGATGTGGTGATGAGGGTATGAGAGCCGGCTGCAGGGACTTTGATCACCCCCGGCAGGTCACAGTAGTCGGAATTGCACACGCATACAAAACTGTCCCCCTGAAAGGTCCTTGGCACGCACTCCGATGCTGAGGTAAAAAAAAAAAAAAACGTTGTGCGCATTTGAATGATTAAAATTCATATAGATATAGCTCAAAATCTGAAAGAGAGAAAGACAGAGTATATATAAATAAATAAATATATATATATATATATATATATATATATATATATATATATATATATATATATATATATATATATATATATATATATATATATATATATATATATATATATATATATAGAGAGAGAGAGAGAGAGAGAGAGAGAGAGAGAGAGAGAGAGAGAGAGAGAGAGAGAGAGAGAGAGAGAGAGAGAGAGAGAGAGAGAGAGAGAGAGAGAGAGAGAAGAGAGAGAGAGAGAGAGAGAGAGAGAGAGAGAGAGAGAGAGAGAGAGAGAGAGAGAGAGAGAGAGAGAGAGAGAGAGAGAGAGAGATTCGTACCAAGGGTTGAGGGGGTAATGAGCAGGAGCGGCAGTAGCAACAGCATGGTGTATGATGATGACAGGACTGGTCCCACCTTTTTATTTACAGCCACTATCAGCTGATTACGGTCATTATCAGTGACACTCAAGACATCGACTTTGTATGTCGTCTATCCTCTTTTCAAATCACAAACTTTTAAAATGGGACTTCGGCGAGGGATATGGTATTTTTCCGATATATATATATATATATATATATATATATATATATATATATATATATATATATATATATATATATATATATATATATATATATATATATATATATATATATATATATATATATATATATATATATATATATATATATTATTTTACTACTATTATTACCATTTAGTTTTTAGTAAAACATGCACCAGCAAAGAGCAACAAACTCATAAGAAAAAGGCAGACTGGTTAAAAAACGGTCATCAAATATTGTCTTGAAACCTCGCGTCAGAAACGGTCACCAAGAATTGCCTTAAAATCTTGAATATATATATATATATATATATATATATATATATATATATATATATATATATATATATATATATATATATATATATATATATATATATATGTTATTATTATTATTATTATCATTATTATTATTATTATTATTATTATTATTATTATTATTACTTTTTTTTTTTTTTAGTAAAACATGCACCAGCAAAGAGCAACAAATATATAAGAAAAAGGCAGAATGTGTCAGAAACGGTCATCAAAAATTTTTTTGAAACCTTGCGTCAGGAACGGTTACCAAAAATTAAGTGTCTTGAAACCTCCCTCTTGAGAATAGGAAGAAGGAAATACAATATCAGGAAGGGAGTTCCAGAGATTACCAGATAACGGGATAAACGATTGAGAATTACTGCTTAACTCTTGCATTAATGAAGTGGACAGAATAGAGGTGCAGCGAGGCTACAGGACGAGAGGAAGAATGCAGCTAGGAAGAGGAGGCAATAGAAATCTGCCGAAACGATAATTACTCCCAGTGAGGCTTCAGATACTGAATCAGAAGTGCGGTGAACTCATCAGTATCTAAGCTGTGACCTCACTGAAAGTTTCCCTGAGAATAGTGTATAGACCACCGACCAGTACAAAGGAAATTAACACCACTGTGGCAGGAAATAAATACAGCAGGCAGGTACAGTCAGGTATGTGTGGTAGGAGATTTTAATTTTAGAAATATCGACTGGAGTCTGATGGTGGGTAACAAGGAAGCAGAGGAATTTCTTAAGGTAATTCAGGATAATTTTTTTAAACAGATAGTCGTAGAATCCACAAGGGATAATAATGTTCTAGATTTAATTCTTACTAACAGGGAGGAAGCAGTCACGCAGGTAGAGGTTGGAGGACAGCTAGGTAACAGTGACCATAGGGAAATTAGGTACAATTTAGAATGGGAAGAAACTTTTAGATGCAAAAACACTAGTAAAATACCTGACTTTAGGAAAACAGATTTTGAGGAATTAAAGGGGTGCTTCCAAGGAGTGGACTGGCAACGAATGCAGATTGAGGTCAGGTCCGGTATGGAGTTCAGAGATAAGGCAGGATGAGAGAGGTGAGGTAAGGCGTGAGGGTGTAGGACAAGAGAAGGGAAGATGAGTCAGGAAGGGGCGGAGGAGAGAGGGAGGGGGAGATAGGTGTGAGTATGTTGGAATGTCAGGTCATGTTGAAATGAGAGAGGTGAGGTCGAGGCGAGTAGATGAGGCAGTGGAGAGTATGGTAGGGGCCGAGATGAGGGGATTAGGTTTTTTTTTTTTTTATGTAGGAAGGACACTGGCCAAGGGCAACATAAATACAATAAAAAAATGCCCACTGAAATGCCAGTCCCATAAAAATGTCAAAGCAGTAGTCAAAAATTGATGAATAAGTGTCTTGAAACATCCCTCTTGAAGGAATTCAAGTCAAAGGAAGGTGGAAATAAAGAAGCAGGCAGGGAATTCCAGAGTTTACCAGAGAAAGGGATGAATGATTGAGAATACTGGTTAACTCTTGTGTTAGAGAGATGGACAGAATAGGGGGTGAGAGAACGAAGAAAGTCTTGTGCAGCACAAAAAGTATTTAAGCCTTCCATCACCAGAATCTCGTGCACTTTATATTTCTGCCCGGAACCATGCCAAGTCTGTTCTTCAACTAGCCAAAAACTCCTTCATTAACAGAAAGTGTCAAAACCTTTCAAGATCTAACTCCCCTCGTGACTTCTGGCATCTAGCCAAAAAAATCTCCAATAACTTTGCTTCTTCTTTCCCTCCTTTATTTCAACCAGATGGCACCACTGCTATCACATCTATATCTAAAGCTGAACTCTTCGTTCAAACCTTTGCTACTCTACCTTGGACGATTATGGACTTGTTCCTCCCTCTTCTCCACCCTCTGACTACTTCATGCCACCTATTAAAATTCTTCGCAATGATGTTTTCCATGCCCTTGCTAGGCTAAACCCTTGGAAGGCTTATGGACCTGATGGGATCCCTCCTATTGTTCTCCGAAACTGTGCCTTCGTGCTTGCACTTTGCCTAGTTAAACTCTTTCAGCTCTGTCTGTCAACATCTACCTTTCCTTCTTGCTGGAAGTTTGCCTACATTCAACCTGTTCCCAAAAAGGGTGACCGTTCTAATTCCTCAAACTACCGTCCTATTGCTTTAATTTCCTGCCTATCTAAAGTTTTTGAATATATCCTCAACAGGAAGTTTCTTATACATCTATCACTTCACAATTTTCTATCTGATCGCCAGTATGGGTTCCGTCAAGGGCGCTCTACTGGTGATCTTTTGGCTTTCCTTACTGAGTCTTGGTCATCCTCTTTTAGAGATTTTGGTGAAACTTTTGCTGTTGCCTTGGACATATCAAAAGCTTTTCATAGAGTCTGGCAAAGGAGATTAGTAAAATTCTGAATGAGTATTTTTTAACTGTCTTCACTCTGGAAAACATGCAGGATATGCCAGGTAGTGAACAGATGTTTAGAGCAGATGAGAATGAGAAGCTGACAGATATTTCCATAACTAGGGAGATAGTGGAACAGGAGATAGATAGGCTAATAAAGTTCAAGACACCAGGACCAGATGAAATATATCCCAGAGTACTTAAGGAATGCAAAGAGGTTATTAGTGAGCCGTCAGTTTCAGTCTTTAGGAAATCACTTGAGTCAGGTGAGGTGCCAGTAATGTGGAGGCAGGCTAATGTAGTACTCATCTTTAAGAATGAGATAAAACTTTAGCGTCTAACTATAGACCTGTCAGCTTAACTTCAGTTGTAGGTAAAATATTAGAGTCAATAATAGCAAGGAATATTAGGGAACATTTAGACAAACATAACTTGATAAATCAGTCACAACATGGCTTCACGAAGGGGAAGTCTTGCCTGACAAATTTGTTACGCTTTTACAGTAAAGTGTACAAAACAGTAGATAATGGTAGATAAGGTTAGGGGCACACGGGATAGATGGGAAGGTGTTAGGCTGGATTAGGGTCATGGCTTAGCGACAGGCGACAGAGTTGTAATAAACCGCTCGAAATCCGAGTGGGATCATGTAATTAGTGGGGTGCCACAGGGATCAGTATTAGGGCCATTGTTATTTCTAATATATATGAATTACTGAATAAATGAATATATGAATATATGAATATATATGAATTATAATATGAATTACTTGGATAGTGGAATTAGTAGTGATGTTAGTAAATTTGCGGATGACACAAAGAGGTTGATTAATTGGGTCAGAATCGGATGCCATCGCCTTGCAGGTAGATTTAGATAGAATGAATGAATGGACAGACAGATGGCAAATGCAATGTAATATCAATAAATGCAAAGTACTTCGCGTAGGTAGAGGAAACCCAAAAATAGGTACACATTAAACAACCAAATTCTGGTAGGTACAGGGTACGAGAAAGATTTAGGAGTTATAGTCAGCTCTGAACTCCGTCTGGGAAAACAATGCATAGAGGCCAGAAACAGGGCAAATAGGGTACTAGGATTTATTTTTAGAAGTGTTAAAACTAGAAGGCCGGAAGTAATATTAAAGCTATACTTGGCGCTGGTCAGACCTCATCTAGACTACGCTGTGCAGTTCTGGTCCCCACATTACAGGAAAGATATAGTTCTATTAGAATCAGTACAGAGGAGAATGACTAAAAGGATACAGGAGATGAGGAGTATTCCTTACGAGGCGAGATTGAAGTTGTTAAATTTACAATCTTTAGAGAGACATAGGTTAAGAGGGGACCTGATTGAAGTCTTTAAGTGGCATAAGGGTTATAACAAGGGGGGGATATAAGCAAAATTCTTAGGATCAGCAACCAGGGTAGAACAAGAAATAACGGGTTCTTGAAAAATTTAGGTTTAGGAAGGAGATAGGAAAAAATTGGTTCTCAAATTTAGTGGTAGATGAGTGGAACGGACTCAGTAAACAGGTTGTTAGTGCTAGGACACTAGAAAGCTTTAAGAGAAAATTAGACAGGTTTATGGATGGGGATAATGGAAATAAGTACGTATATTTCATCCAGGGACTGCCACGTGTAAGCCTGGTCGCTTCTTGCAGCTTCCCTTATTTCCTTTGTTCTTATGTTCTTATGTTCCCTTTGTGTCTCACAACACAAGGGAGCAGTCACAGCTTGCGCTCTAAATAGAACTCTCTTCCTTCACACAAAACTACATGCACATAATTACACACACATGCAAAATTCTAAATTAAATATGACAACTCCTACGCCAGGCTCAGAGTCCCCATCTGGGGCGGTGGCCAAAAATGTTTCCAGGGTATCAACCCTAATTAATAAGGTCTTGACATCCATCTCATTTTTTTTCTTTATTAACTTTTGCAACATTTGCGGCCTTACATATAATTTTCAAACTGTAGAACACCACCTCTCTTCCACTAAACTTCTTTTCTTCACTGAAATACAGGTGCCAAAGACAACTGGCAGTAACCTCTTTTCTGTTCCCACCTACCTTCTCTATCCTCATTTTCAATCCAAACCTGGATTTTGCGTCTATGTGCGCAATGGCCTGACCTTTTGTGCTCACACTCTTGAATCTTCTGAACTTTCCACCATCTAGCTACGACCACAAAGTCACTCTGAAACTAAGTTTATCTGTGTTGTATACCTCTCTGACTATATATTTTTTCCTTGACTACTTACTTCCAAAGTGGAGCACATTCCTTTTGCTGGAGGCTTCAGTGTTCATGACCACCTTTGGCCTTCCTCTCCCGAACCTTTATATATGCTATCTTCCACAACCTATGGCAACTGATGCAACACCCTACGCGTATTGTTAACCGCCTTGGAGATCATTTCCTAACCTCTAATCCTTCTGCTCATGCTTTCACCTTATCTTCTAAGTTGGCTCTTCCGATCACAACTCGATA
>NC_087186.1:2895227-2982727 GCF_035594125.1 Scylla paramamosain | reverse complement strand
CACTTTGGAAGTTCAGTAGTCAAAGAATTTATTATAGTCAAGGAGTTAGGTGAGAGCTATACATGACAGATAAATCTAGTTTGAGAGTGATTCTGTAGTCATTGCCAGATGATGAGAAACTGGAAAGATTCAAGAGCCTGGGCACGAAAACAGGTTAAGTCGTTAGGCATATAGATGCAGCATTCAGCTTTGGACTGAAAATGAGGATAGAAAAAGTAAGGTGAAGTTTAAGGTGAAGTTTTTGCGCATATAGACGCACCATTCAGCTTTGAATTGAAAATGATGATAGAGAAAGTAGGCCGGAACAGAAAATGAGGCTACTGTCAGTTGCTTCAGATACCTGTGTTTTCAGTGATGAAAAGAAAATGAGATTTTGTAGAGGAGAGGTGGTGTTCTATAGATTGAAAATTAGACCTAAGACCGCGAATGTTGCAGATGTTAATGAAGAAAAAGTTGAAGGGGTGTCAAGACATTTAAGGTCAAGACCAGAAGAGCAATCCGACCTGGGGACATTTGTGGGGACTCCGGAATTGATGTAGGAGTAGCCATGATAATTTTGAATTTTTGAGTGAAGGGTGTGTTTATAATTAGGTGCTTGTAGTTTTGTGTAAAGGAATAGAGTTGTCTTTAGAGGGCATGCTGTGACTGCCGCCTTATATTATAAGAAACAAAGGGAAACATTCAGTGAGGTTACAGCTGATTTTAATGATAGGTTCACAGGACCCCTTGACCCAGTGCCTTATACCTCACTAGGAATAATTATCGTTTCGGCAGGTGCCTACTGTCCCTAACAAGTTTGCTTCTTACCGTCAGGTACAGCCGTACTAACATTCATCACTCCCAACTCCTTGATGACACAGATATCGCTATAGCGAACTGACGGCTGGTCCTTTCCAGTCCACAGCACATGCATCCCCACACTAGGAGCAAAACAAACACACGTGGCCATTTTAAAGCAACAAACCCTGGCCCCAACATGTGGCCGGCCAACGTGTCCCTGGGTCAGCCCCACTGTTCCCAGTAACTCCTCCCATGTGCAAGCCTCTCTCATCATCCCCAATACCTTGTCACTTCGAGGAAGCCGACATCCATCATCACATACTCTACTGCTCGGGCACAGCACCTGACATTTAATAAGAACTTGGTCAAACAAAGTCCCCAAGAACAATGAGGATGCTTTCCTAGAGGCAAGCAGCAAACTCTCCTCGGCAGCCTTACTTAGCGCTGTCTACCGACACGGCGACGTAATGCTTATATCAAATATCTCATAACAAGGAAGAACAGGGCAAGCAACAACAGGCAAGAGGTCATCAGGCTTGCCAGCCTCATCCACGCGGTTACGCCCATCACACAGGACCACACCCCGAATCGTAGCCAAATCGACCGCATAATCGTGCCAACCGCTCCCGTGTCAATCTGACTCCAAAACGATCAAGCACCAGGCCGCTACGTGCTTTTAGCACATCAAAATAGAGCAACAAACCTCTGTTCTGCTCGCTACGCCGGCTATTGACAACTGCGTTACTCTAAACAAATTATTCACGATCCTCAGGTTCCTTGCCATCCACTCCTGCCTTGGCAAGCAGTAGGGTAACAAATCCTTGAAGGTCAGAACCCTCCTTAAGTACACTGACAGCTCCAGCATCAGCTTCCAAAACGGGTGGCTCACTACGTGAGCAAACACCCACCATGTCCTGTCCTAGCAAGGAAGCAGCCTGCTCCCTGCCTCCAGCACACTCCACAAGGGAGGAAATTCCTACATCCCCAGGAGAGTCAGGAGTCTCCCTGCTCTCGGCAGCGAGCCCTGACACACCAGACACAACTAGCGCCCACAGCCTCAACACTAGGTGACATCTCAGCCTGAGTGCCACTTCCGAGAGACTCCACAGGGTAAGGTAAGCCATTAAAACAAACAACCAAATTCCAGTATTCCAGCTGCACCCTAGGCAAAGTCATGTGCTTCTTGCGGTGACTCTACGATTGTGGAGTCAGTTTCTACACAGACTCAAAGATGAATTGAACTCTCTGGCTAGTCAAAACCCTGGCCAGCAGTAGGACAGGCCTCTGGGCACTCTGCCCCCACTGTGACATCAAGACCAATACTCCACTTCTGCAGTGGTGGCCCTTCATTATTGCAGTGGTCCCCAGGAGTCACAGATCCTGCGGGCACCTGACACAGGGGTGCTCGCCTCGCCTTAGGGCGAGTAACAGCAACAAGAGAGACGCAAGCATCAGCATCTGAGACGGAGTCCTCGGATGGGGACTAAACCCAAACTTTCCTCCCTGACAGGTCATTCCCCAGAAGGAAATCAACGCCCGACACTGGGAGGTCCTCCGCTATTGGCGCCCCCGCCTACGCGGTCATTAGCGGGCATGATAGCCTGATCTCTGCCGTGTCGAAGCTTTCTGCGGCGCCAATTCCTCAGCACCAGACACGTTGAGGCAGCTCGCCTTCCAGTCACATTCTTGCACAGTGACTGCTGTGCGACTGTCTCTTAATACAGTAACGGGATATTCAACCCCATCAATCTCAACTGTGCCCCGACACAAGAAAGGGCGGCATCAATTCAATTCGGACCTCACAGGGAACTGTGAGGTATCATCAGATGAGGGGGTGGGCCACAACGCCCTTTCCACCTTCAAAATCAAACACAGCCTGGACTTCATCACTCTGCTGCTCCCGGCCCTGTGACACAATCAAAGCTACCGGCTCCATTACCATGAGTTCCTTTAACTCACAGTAAGAGATGGCCTGCTCGTTAGTAATCCATTTCTCGAGCGTCTCCTCCATGTAGCGAGCACTGGGCCTTTTCTCTCCTCCACAGAATTAAAGCCTGTAATTCTTAAACTCCTAATAATTTTCCAAATCCTCAATAGAGATCTTCATCCCCAACAGACAAGGCCTTGCCTTTCCACATATTAGCCACCATGCCAACCCATCTCTTCTGAGGCCACTCCAATTCAGAGGCCTTCTCAAATCTCCTGAACCATTCAATTACCTTCTCGTTAAACTCTGGTGTTAATTTCTCCTCACCATCTGGCTTTCTACATTATCTTCCTTCACTTGTCCTCTCCTCAGGTCATGAGGTGAATTGAGTTCTTCTCCAGCTCATATATCCTAATCAAAAGCGAAGCAGAAGGCGGGGCAAGGCGCCTGAGGCAGCTAGACGTCACGGCGTCCCCTCTGTATCTACTGCCTACACGACTCACCGCTCCCTGACATGGGAGCCCACCCCGCTAGATTTAAACAGTAAAAACAAACATTCTCTAGCCCTCATAACACTACCACCCTAAGCGGTGGACGTCCTTGTCCCTTGACACAGTATAAATAAATACAAAAATAACAAAAATAGAAACTCTTTACATCGTACAAAAGAAAATGACAAAACAAAATGTGTACTTCTCATCACAACTCTTCCTCAGAAGACATCACATAGTCCTCAAACCTCTGAGGTCTTTTAACTCTCCTTGGGCGTGACGTTAAGATGGAGGCCGACGGTACAGACTGCTCCTCTGCCCCAGCTGCGTCTGTCTACTGCATTTTGTCCATCTTGTCATTGCCTCCAGTACCAGCCACAGCATCTTTATCTTCCTGCAGTTCTTCGTGACCAGACTTCTCTTCGTCTTCGTCGTCGTCACCACCAGGGTCCAACGCATACTGCCCTGGTCTATAGTGCCTCCACAGACGGTCGACGTGCACAATCTTGGATCGGCAACGACTTCCTCAGGTAATTCTGTAGGTCACCTCAGAGATTGGCTCCACCACTGTATAAGGATCTTACCAGGGGCTCTGTAGCTTGGGTGAGAGACCCTCTTCTTCCGGGGATTGTGTAGCCACACCAAGCCACCCTCAGCGAAGCCTGTAGATTTGGTGCCTCGATCATACAGTCTATTAGACTCCCCGGCAAACTTCAGGTTGTGCCTCACTTGGTGGTGTGCCTCAACCAGACGCTCCTGAAGAGCCACAGCATAGTCTGTGCTCACTATAGGCAGCTCCTCATCTGGCGGGCGACCTGTCATCAGATCCATCGGCAGGCGAATCTCTCGGCCCAGCATCAGCTTGACTGGCGTGTAGCCTGTGGCTTCATGTTCAGCGGAACGGTAAGCCATGAGCAAGGATAGCAGCTTCTGGTCCCACTCGGTCTGTCCTTCACCACAGTACTTGGCCAGCTCCTGTGTCAGCGTCCAGTTGAACTTCTATATCATTCCATCTGACTGGGGCCACAGGGGTGTTGTCCTCACGGCTGACTCAAATTCATGTCCTTGATCAGAGTGAAGTACACCCAACACACCAAACTGTATGAAAATCTGCTCCACAAGAACTCCAGCAACAGTCATGACTTTATGGTTAGGCAGCGCGTAGGTTTCAGGCCACTTTGTAAAGTAATCCATGGCCACACAGATGTAATGGTTCCCTGCTGTAGTTACTGGCAGTGGTCCAGCTGTTCCCACTGAAACACGCTCTATGGGCGCCCTTATCTGGTACATCTGCATGGGGGGCCCGTGCCTTGCATCAGGGGCCTTTCTTGGCCTTGTAGTTGTCACAACCCCAACACCACTCTTCTATATCATGCCAAAGTCCCACCCAGTAGAAACACTGCCATAATCAACTCAGCGTCTTCTTCACTCCTAAATTGCCACTCGCGACGCCTTCGAGTGCCTCCCGCAACACTCTTGCCCTTAACTTCTTAGGCACCACTTCTCTGCCAGAAGCATATACATCCATCGGCTGTCATCAACTTCTTCAGAAGCACTCCTCCAGCAAGCTGCAGATTCTCCCAATAAATCCACTAGTGCTTGGTAGCTGGTTTTAACGCTGCTCCCAGGCTGGCTTGTTGGTGTTCTGCTCCATTAACTTAAGGATGGGGCCAATGTCTGGGTTTTCGTGCTGAGCCTCCTCCAGATGCTCATAGCTGCCTTTCATATCTGGCTGCACCACAGTCCGGCGACACTTCTTTACACTCTCTTCCTTAGGGCTGCAGTGCTGACAATCAGGCTCACAGGGTCGACGGCTAAGACTGTCTGCATGGTTGTGCACCTTGCCAGACCGGTGCTCCATCCTGTAGTTGTGTTGCTCCAGCTTTCCAGTCCATCTTGCAAGCTGCCCTTCATTATTTTTCAATGTCTTAAGCCATCTCAGCTGTGCATGGTCAGTTCTCACTGAACTGAACGCCATACAGGTATGGGTGGATGTGGTCTACACCCTTCACCACAGCTAATACCCCCTTCCTGGTAACGCAGTAGTGTCTCTCTGGTGGACTAAACTTCTGGCTGTAATATGCCACCACACGCTCCCTTCCATCCTTCTCCTGGGAGACCAATGTCCCAATTCCCTCAGCACTTGCATCCAAGATGTATAGGATGCTTCTGCAACAGTGGCGAAGTGTTTCACGAATCTTCTGAAGTAGGAGCAGAATCCCAAATAGCTCCGCATCTCTCCACATTCGTTGGAACAGGCCACTCGTTCACTGTAGACACCTTCTGAGGATCAGCTCTCACCACATCTTGACCCATGATGTGTACCAGAATGGTACCTCCCTCTGGAACAGAAGGCACTTTTTAGGACTGGGCTTGAAGTTTGCTGCCCTAAAACAGCGAAAGACTTCCTCCAGCCTTCCCATCTCTTGCTTGAAGGTACGGCCAAAGACCACAACATCGTTGAAGTAGACGAGTGCAGTCTCTCAATGCAGTCCTTCTAGCACTCGTTCCATGAGGTGCTCAAAAGTGGCGGGCGCATTGCAAAGGCCAAAGGTCATAACACGGAACTGCCGGAGGACTCTACCAGACGTAAAGGCTGACTTCTCCTTGTCCTCTTCAGCCATCTCGACTTGGTGGTAACCAGACTTCTGGTCTAGTGTCAAGAACCACTTCGTTTCTGCAGGTGCATCCAGGGTGTCATCAGCACGAGGTAAAGGGTATGAGTCCTTCACCTTCACCTCGTTCAGGGTCTTGTAGTCCACACAGCACCTTGTGCCATCCTTCTTTACCAGGACTACAGACCAAGGGCTGCTTGACTTCTCCACACGTCCCTAGTTCATAAGCTCATGCATTGCCTTTTCCATTTCCTGATGCTGGGCAGGGGGAATTCTCCTGGATGGTTGCCTGATGCGTGGGTGGTTACCAGTGTTGATGCAATGCTTGACCAGATTCGTGTGCCCCAAGTCGAAGTCACCTCCGAGAAGACATCAACGTACTCCTGCAGTAATTTCCGCAGCTGAACTGCCTGCTCCTTTTCTAAGCACACTATACTCCTGTACCCCCAGGTCCTACAGGTGTGTTGACAAGCCATGGGTAACTGCCATCTCTTAAGGCCTGAGCCTGGCGCCTCATGTGACAGGTCCACAGCCTCGCAGCTCCCCACCGCAGCTCCAGCTGGTATCTGCCGCTCCTCATCTCCCAGATTAGCGACCAGCACACGTACTTGCTCATCATCAGGCCGCACTAGCGTCTTCCCGACTAGCAGTCCACCAAAAAGACTTCATTATCCATATCACGATTCAGTCTACTACTCACCCAAGTCTTCATCCTCGGTGGCACACAGGTAGTCTTGGCAGCTACCACATGGGTACTGGCGTTCACCTTCAGCAGCGGCACCTTCTTCCATGTGCACCTCCATGCGCATCTCTCCAAAGTCCAGACAGACATGGCTCTCCAGAAGGTAGTCCAAACCCAGCATGCATGGGTCATCATTGTCTGCCACATACACAGGCAGCTCTTGCTCCACTGGACCAACTCGTATAGTGGCCTCCGCTGGTCCTCGTAGTGTAGTGCAGTGTCCAGTAATACCTCACAGTTATTGCGCCACCACAGGAGGGCTTCTCGTCGACGTCACGTCCGGCCTCACAAACGTTCTTTCTGATGCTGTATCCACAGTGAGCCGGCACGCCTTCCCATTGACTGCACCTTCCACCCACATGCTGTGGGCTGCCGCCTGATGACATTTTACCGGGAGACAGTTCCTGCGTGGCACCAACTGGTTGTGGCTCCCCTTCCCCAGCCGGTTGTTGTTTCCTATATCCACTGTCTTGCCCTTCTACACTTTCTCAGGACAAGAACGGGCGAGGTGGTCTAGCCTGCCACATTCCCAGCAACAGGGCTGGTACACATATTGCCCTCCTTGTTCTGCAGGTTGGAACTGTGGGAAGTTTTACTGGTTGTGACCCGGTTCGGTACACGACCCCCATTGGGTCTGCCAGAGATATTCTTGATGAACGACTCAAACTCCAGGGCGCGTGCCAGGGCCTCCTGCAGGTCACCTACGTTTGCCTGCTTCACGTAAATCTTCAGCTGGAGGTCCTCCAGAATTCAGTGCATCCACGAAATGGTCCCTCAGCAGCACTACCGTCAGCTCATCGGAAGCTCCTTACGCACCAGATGCTCGAATTCTTGAGCCAGCTCCTGCAGTCTCTCCCCGAGCTCTTAATTTGGCCCGGAACCGAGCCCATTACACTTCGGCTTGGTGGTGGTGATCGTGCAGACTCTCCAGCACGCTCACCAGGCTGGGGTAAGAGGTGCGCTGAGTTGTGTCCAGCTGGCTCAGGACCTCCATCGCTGGTCCCTTCAGGCTTGACGCTAGCTGCATGGCCTTCTCCTGCTCGTCCCATCCCTGAGCTTGAGCCAAGATCTCGAAGTGGGCGAGGTATGCTTCCAGCGACACTCGCCCATCAAACTCCTGAGGCTTATGTCTTACTATGCTGCTCCTGTAGCCATGAGGAAAGGGAGGAGGAGTGTATGGCGATGGCACGGGAAACACAGAAGGTGTGGTGGGCTGAGGAGAGGGCCATGGCAACGAGGGATGGGAGCATGCCGGCCGACCTGGCTGGCCCACGCTTGCCTGAGCCACCTGCCACGGTTGCAAGGTCACCTTCCAGTCCCGTAGTGATACTCCTACCATCCCATTCACTCCCTTCTGCTTCTTCTTCACCAGTGACACTGACTGTGGCACCACTCGCCTTCATAGCAGTCAGTTTGTCACCCAGCAGATCCACTACGCCACTCATAGTGCGTGCAACTTCCTCTCTGTGCTGCAGTTCTGCCTTCATCTGGTTTATTTCACTCTATACATCAGATTTCACTTCAACACACTTAGTGCCTATTTCTCCCTTTATTGTCTACAACGCGCCACTTACTTCCTGCCACATAGCCTGTTGTCCCGCACCTAGGGCTTGTATCATCGCCACACCACCCAGAATGATTTCTCCACTCGACTTGGCACCTGTTGGATCCGCCACCTTGTCTTTCCCCCGGGCCAGACAAAGAAACTTTACTGCACTAGCTTTCTTCACCTCAATTTTTTTTCCCAGCGAAATCCTCACTCCTGACACCAAACTTCTCACGTCACCCCTTCAGGCTCAGTCTTTTGAGGCGAGGATACAGGTGCCGAGGCAGGGCAGCAGCACTTATTACAAGAGTCTGGGCTGGAACGAGGATTTATCAGGCTATTTCCCTACTGTCTGACCGTTCACACATTCAGGGGAAGAGTGCAAGCAAACACTGGAGTTCTTTACTGCCTTATATTGACGGAAACCACACATGTACAATTTCAAGGTCACAGGGGCAGGACGGGGCACAAAGGGAATTATGGACACCACCACTAGAACAGTTTTACCCATATATCACAGGTCACAGGCTACCACCACAGTCACTGTAGTTTACTGCAGTGTCTCTCAGTACAGGTGTACACGGGGTCACACCTGCGGAGATAGGGCACAAAAGCGAAGCAGGTAGGGCAAGGTGCCTAAGGCAGCTAGAAGTCAGGGCGTCCCCTCTGTTTCTGCTGCCTACACAACTCACCGCTCACTGACATGGCCGCCCAGCCCGCTAGATTTAAGCAGTAAAAACAAACATTTGATAACCCTCATAACAATATATATATATATATATATATATATATATATATATATATATATATATATATATATATATATATATATATATATATATATATATATATATATACAAAAAAAACTTCCCTACGAGGTACGTGTATATACGTACTAAACACTGTATCGGTTAGGCTGCTTATTATTTCTATTTGATCGTTAAATTTAGTTAATTGTACACCATAATTTGTTTTTTGTCGTTCGTATACTGAAATAATTTGGTCATAGGCTTAAAAATTTAAGTGTAGCTTTTAATTGGTTGAAAGTAGTTTGATAGCTACTCATTTTTTTCCCCTTAGAAATTTTATAACGTCTGTAATTCATCTTTGATTAACTGGTCACGGCCTATTACCTTCCTTAATAGTTCTTGTTAACCAACTTTGCTTTGTCGGCAAGTATTTCCTTAGGATATTAGTAGACATATATGTGGATATACTTTTAAGTTGTTCTTATTTGCTGGTTATTTGAGTAGTCGTCTGTTACCCTACCTGTTGTTTTCTTTGAGTTGCCTTGCACCCATGCTTCAACTGAACTCACTGGGTGTTCAAATTTGTTTTCAGGTTGGGGCTTTGTTTAATGATTTGTCCTAAATGCACTTGGGGTCTTATCCATCAATTTTCGGTTTATGAACTCTGATGCAGTGAGACGTGTATCCTCTCTTTATACGGTTCATTGCACATCATCCCTTGCCAGATGCCGTAATGTTTAATGGTTCTATTTGCACTATAACAACCTCAGAGAAACAGAAACTTTTTAATCATCTGTTTATGCCTTTAATGTGTTCCGTTACGTTCCTAGGGTCCGTTTCCCGATTTATATAATTGCTTCCCAGTAACAATATGGTGAATTCCTGAGGTAATTTTAGCACTATTTTAATCTTCAGTCGTGGTCAACGGCTTCAGCTCTGGTTCCAGAACGTCGAAAAGTCCTAACTTCCCATCCATGAATTTGCAGGATGGCTTCGGGTTTATTGCTATGCCTGATTCGTACAACACGAAACTTCTCGAACCTTCGGTAATCCGCAAGGAACTGCCTTCCTCACTTGGGGCATCAAAATATTTAAGATGTGGGAGAGAGCATCACTAAACGTAATTATAGAGAGAAGGATAACTTAGCTGTGGACTACGTGGCTGTGAGTTATGAGGGCGGCCAAAGGATGAGTGAGGTGATTGGGGTTCCAAGCCAACTGCTGGCCGTGTTTTCGTAGCTAAGGCGGCTTCCTTGGGAAACCCAAAGTTCTTTCTAACTTAATGAATTTAAGTAATTTAACGGTTAAAGCGGCGAGAATGCATCTTAATAGGACTGCTGATTTGGTGGCTGCTTGTGGAACAATTAACGCATTGATATTGTGTGTGATCCAAGTGGAAATTTCCACACGTAGTTTTTTTTTATGTAAAGTTTCTGAGTTGTGTAGGAAGCGAGGCGAGGGATGGCCCAGTACCTTCCCCGCGCCCTCCTGCTCACTCGGCCACCACGCACGAGTCACTGCCTGAGACGAGCTACCTAGTTACTTTACCACGACTGGTCGGTGTCCAATCAAGCAGGAGTAAAGATGCGTAACAATAGAGGCGAAGAAAGGCAAGGAAACCCCAGGGGGTAGTATATATGTCAGAGAGCTGTGTTTAATTGGATACTACTTAAGTAAGCTTAAGTACGGCAGTACGCTCCTGCCGATCTAGGTGGAATTAATGTGCCAGTGGTTGTTGGGCCTCTGTAATTTGAAGAGATACTTTTGACTAATTCCTCTCCACGATCCACACTCATTCCTTGGCACCTGCCGAGTGTCCTGGCGTATCTGAGAGCGGTTGGCTGGCTCTCATTTTTCTCTGTTGGCTCCATGTTCTTCTTTCTGTAATGTTCTGAACCGTTAAATGCGACTACTGACATGCCGGTCCCCGAGTAGGGTCCGAAGCGGTACTCAAAAACTGAGCCTCCATCTTGAAGGAATTCAAGTCATAGGAAGGTGGAAATACAGAAGCAGGCAGGGAGTTCCAGAGTTTACCAGAGAAAGTGATGAATGACTGAGAAAGTCTTGTGCAGCAAGCCAGCAGAAGGGGAGCCATGCAGTTACCAATATAAGAAGAACAGTTAGCATGAAAATAGCGGTAGAAGACAACTAGAGATGCAACATTGCAGCGATGAGAAAGAGGCTGAATACGGTCAGTTAGAGGAAAGGAATTGATGAGACGAAAAGTTTTTGATTCCACCCTGTCTAAAAGAGCGGTTTAAGTGGAACCCACCCAGACATGTGAAGCATTCTCCACACATGGATGGATAAGGCCCTTGTACAAAGTTAGCAGCTGGGGGGTGGGGGGTAATAAATACTGGCGGAGACGTCTCGGAACACCTAACATCATAAAAGCTGTTTTAGCTGGAGATGAGATGTGAAGTTTCCAGTTTAGATTATAAGAAGAGGAAGGACCGAGGATGTTCAGTGTAGTAGAGGGGGCCAGATGAGTGTCACTGAAGAAGAATGTCATTGAAGAAGAGGGGATAAGGTCTGGAAGGTTGTGTCTAGTTGACAAATGGAGGAACTGAGTTTTTGAGGCATTGAACAATAACAAGTTTGCTCTACCCAATCAGAAATTTTAGAGAGATCAGAAGTCAGGCGTTCTGTGGCTTCCCTGTGTGAACTATTTATTTCATGAAGGGTTGGACGTCCATGAAAAGACATGGAAAAATGCGGGGTAGTATCATCAGCGTAAGAGTGGATAGGACAAGGAGTTTGGTTTAGAAAATTATTGATGAATAACAGGAAGAGAGTGGGTGGGAGGACAGAACCCAGAAGAAAACCACTGTTATTAGATTTAGGAGAACAGTGACCGTCTACCACAGTAGCAATAGAACAGTCAGAAAGGAAACTTGAGATAAAGTTACAGAGAGAAGGATAGAAGTCATAGGAGGGTAGTTTGGAATTCAAAGCTTTGTGCCAGACTCTATCAAAAGCTTTTGATAGGCAGCAGAGAAAGTTTCATAAAAATAACTAAAAGATAATCAACGGAACCCATACTGGCGATCAGATAGAAGGTTGTGAAGTGATAGATATTTAAGAATCTTCCTGTTGAGGATAGATAAAAAAAAATTCGATATGCAGTAAATTAAAGCAATAAGACGGTAATAAGAGTGATTAGAACGGTCACACTTTTTAGGAACAGGATGAATGTATGCAAACTTCTACCAAGAAGGAAAGGTACATGTTGACAGACAGAGCTGAAAGAGTTTGACAAGGCAAGGTGCAAGCACGGAGGCACAGTTTCAAAGAACAATAGGAAGGACTCCATCAGGTCCATAAGTCTTCTGAGGGTTTAGGCCAGCGAGAGCTGGAAAACATCACTGCAAAATTTCAATAGGTAGCATGAAGTAGCCAGAGGGTGGAGGAGAGGGAGGAACAAGCCCAGAATCACCCAAGGTAAAGGTTTTTAGCAAATGTTTGAGCGAAGAGTTCAGTTTTAGAGATAGATGTGACTATAAGAAATTCTTTGTCAACTTGACTTCCAAAGTGAAGCTCATTCTGACTCTCTTCCCTTTTGTGGAGATCTCCATTCTTGGAGACTTCAGTGTTCACCAACAGCTTTGGCTTTCGTTTCTTTTCATTGACCATCCTGATGAACTAGCCTTCAACTTTGCTATCCAACATAACCTAGAGCAATTGGTGTAACATCCTACTCGTATTTTTGACCTTCTTGGAGATACGTCCAACATTCTTGACCTTTTCCTAACCTCTAATCTTTCTGTCCATGCTGTTACCCTCTCATTGTCAGAATGTCCTCCGTTTTGGAAGTTAAGTTGCCAAATAATTTCTTCTAGTCAGAGGAGTTAGGTGCGAGGTATATAGCATTGATAAATTTAGTTTGAGAGTGACTCTGTAGTTGTAGCCAGATGGTGGAAAACTCGAAAGATTCCAGAGCATGGGCACGAGAAGAGCTTAAGTCGTTTCGCACATAAACGCAACATCCAGCTTTGAATTGAAAATGAGGATAGAGAAAGTAGGAGAGAACAGAAAATGGGTTACTGGCAGTTGCCTCAGACCTGTGTTTCAGTGAGGAAAAGAAAATGAGATTTAGTAGAGGAAAGGTGGTATTCTACAGATTGAAAATTAGATCTAAGACCTGGAATTTTGCAGAAGTTAATGAAAAAAAAAGTTGAGGGTGGACTTGTAGTCCTCTCCCAGGTGGGGATTCCGAGGCTGGTGTAAAAGTCGCCATGCTAATTTTCAATTTTGAGTGAAGGGTATGTATGTAACTAGGTGCTTGTAGTTTTGTGTGGAGGAAGAGAGTTGTATTTAGAGGGCAAGCTGTGACTGCTCCCTTGTGTAGTGAGACACAAAAGAAAACGTTCAGTGAGTTCACAGCCGGGTTTAATGACCTATGCACTAAATTTACCCGTGCACACGTGGGGCGATCCTTTAATCTCACACTCAGGAGACGACTTGTTCTCTTACATGAAAGAAAACAATTTACAAAGAAAGAAAACAGTTTACATCAGATCGTAGAACAACCAACAAGAGGAGATATTTTGGGACTCGTCTTAACTACAAGTGAAAACACTGTCACCAACGTGGAAGTCAGCCCAGAATTCACTATGAGTGATCATCGGGCGATGATTACATTCAGTTTCGAAATTGATAAGTTTTCACTACATGTATGTAAAGAGAAAGTAGACTACTTAATTATTAAAGGGCAAACCTCTCCAAACTAAGAAATATTCAATCAAACTATAATTGGAGTAAGGTCTATGATAATGTTGACGTAAACAAAGCGTGGTAATCATTCATTTACAAACTTAATAAAGCTATCAAAGCTTACATCTCTCTTCGAAATAGGTGCTCAGTTGAGATATATAGAATTACTAGAATTACTCAAAACAGCAGTGATAAGGCAAATACGACAAAATACGATGTTAAACAAAATAGATAAATAAAACAATAAAAATAAATAAAGTGATAAAGTATGGAAAATTTTGAAGTGCAGTCATCAAATACACTTATACCGGGTCCTTCTGGTCTTGTATAATGATTAAATATATGAGGTCGACATCCTGTTTTATCTATCGACAGGAAAGGGAATATTACAACCGCCAAATACCTTTCAATTTGCCGACAAAGAATCGCAACATCACGTGCTAGGGGTGAGGGGGCATAGCTAGAACGAAAGTGTGAGGTTTATAATATTCTATGAGGTACCTCCCACTAGAGACAGAACCACCCACACTCACAGAACATTACATCCTCCTGTCAGCAAGCTGCATATTCAGTCTCTCAGAAGACAGGCAAGTAACACGGTAAAACCCAGGGAGAAGGGAAACAACCACCGATCAGCAGAGAATCTCTATACCCTACGGCTCCAAACCTCCCAGCAGAGTTTCTCGGAGCGGGAGGAGGAAACAGTAGGTGAGGTATAAAGCTCTGGATCAGGGGATGCTGTGAACTTATGTATCCAATGGTTACGGTTTCCATCTACAAACAAATTTCTCTTATCTGCTCGTAAAGTTTGTTGTCGGTTGCCTGTGATTGACCTGAAGGTCAATAAGGGACATCATTAGCAAATTTTATGCAATACAATTAAGCTGAAAGTAGGAAACATTAATCTACTTTAACCGTGGATTTTACAAGAGAGTGATTATGAAATTTAACATATAAAATAAATCCACCTCCTTCTTTATCATGCCTTTCACAACTGAACAAAATTTAACCTGGAATTTAAAATTTTGATAAAGAAAAAAATGTATATTTTATTGATCAACGATTCTATTACACCAATGAGATCGAAATCAAGCATTTGCGTGATGGTTGGAAGCGAAAACTCCTCAAAAATTTTTTGAACTCTGTTCTATACTTCTTTAAGTGGGGTCTTAGCTGCAATTGAGAAGACATAGTCTTTTCAAGAAATTTACTGTGCACGACCCGTGCACATGAAAGGCGTACATGAAAGAGATGCATCGGATGTTCGCATCCACATCCGCATCCGAGGAACATTTGCATATTTTTTTTTACATTCGGATCTGCAGTTCTGATAAATTTAACTTCCACATCCACATCCACATGTGATGAAATAAATCTACGTATCCGCATCCGCATCCGAACCACACACAAAGATGATGTGGCGGATACATTTTATACATTACAGGTTACAGAGTATAGAGTTTCCAAAGTTAAAGAAATTCAATAAATGCTTATCTACTTATCCACTAAAATTACACCTTTTATTAATTTCCTATAAAATTTACACAACCTAATATGTCAAGAGGGGAGGCAGAAGGAGGGGAGAACATTTTGCATAGTGACTATATATGTGTCATGTAAATATGTAAAAGAATGTATGTACTGTGTAACAGTACTGTATGCATATATACTATAGAGGAGAGGCTATAAACAGTAGCGGGTGTTGCAAAGCGCGGCAACATTTCATCAAGGTCGTTTCGATTCTACTGTCTGACTGGAGGGAACATTAAAAAAAAAAAAAAAAGACCATTTCACAACATTTCCATTCTCTGATTACTTAGATGGGCTTAACAACGGTCAGTGATCTATGTGTCGTGGTTGTTGACAGTTGTTCCAGGTCAATGCAAGCACGATTTTGCATCTTCTGTTCGCTCATCAAACAATGGCATGTAAGTCGCAAATCACTCAAGAGAAAAGCGGTCGTATTTACGCCCCACATCACTTTTTGGCGTAAATGCTATTCAAACAGACTGGTGTGCCTCAATGTAGTGTTGAACGCTGGCTGCAGCTTTGCCGGGTCGCCAAAGATGACACAACAGAGGTCCACTTATCAAAACACAACACGTGAGTTGAAAGAAAATGATCCAAATCTGCTGGGCAATGTGTCTCGAAGGGCAGTGTTACGTTACTGTCAGAAAGAGCTTGATCTCCCTTCCCGCACTGCTGCTAGGAATAGGAAACCTTTGATCACTCCGCGACATATTGAAAAGAAGCTTAGTTTCTCCAAGAAATAGATTCAGTGGCCCAATGTGAAAATACTTTCCATACTGTGGAGTGATGAAAGTGTTTTCCCAGTATCTGAGACACTGTTTGCAAAAAAATACCGCTCAGATTCTGAGAAATCGTGCGTGCACTGCCCTTGAACTACTGTCACCATCCACGACACGTAAATCACTGACCGTTAATCTTCATAGCCTAGCTGAGGGATCAGTGAGAGGAAAAGTTGCCAAATAGCTTTTTATTTTATTTTATTTATTTTTTTATTTTTTTAAATATGTTCCTGCCAGGCAGACAGTAGAGACGAAATGACCTTGATCAAATGTCGCCGCGCTTTGCGATATCCACCACTATTTATGGCCTCGTATGAATAATTATGAAGGGAAGCAGCCTGGCTGGCAAGGAGAGAGAGAGAGAGAGAGAGAGAGAGAGAGAGAGAGAGAGAGAGAGAGAGAGAGAGAGAGAGAGAGAGAATGTGTGTGTGATTGAGTGTGTATGTATGTGTGTGAGTGAGTGTCTGTGTGTATGTGTGTGTGTGTGTGTGTGTGTAAACAATGTATACATGCATTATGCATATTTATGTATCTATGTATGTACGTAGATGCTACTCCCTATTAAAGTTCACAAGAAAGATTTATGTGCTTTGTCCTTAACTTTATATTATGTAAGTATACAAAAATAAGACTTAAAAATATGAACTGGCACCGGTGAGCACTTATCGCAGCAGCCATCTGGCAATAATTGATGCTACATAGTAATTTTATAACAATCCTGAAGACATCAGCATCTGTGAGAATGTTACGATTCCACATCAGCATCGGCATCCGCATCTGCTGTTTGGTAGAAACTGATATCCGCATCCTCAAAATAAATAGATATGAAATCAACATACACATCCGCATCCACGGATCTCTGGATTTTGACATGCGATACTGAATTTTGACCACATACACATCCGCATCCACGGATCTCTGGATTTTGACATGCAATACATCTCTAGTCCACGCACTAGGGGTTCTCCACGATGTCGGCGAAGATGAAAAAAAGCATCAAGCCTCATTCACACAGCAGGAGAGCAACCGTCGTTCCACATAGGGACTGAACGTATGGAGAAAAGACCAGACGTCCTAGGGCCGGATTGGAGAGTATTAGACTTTTTTCTTTTTATTATGTAGGAAGGACACTGGCCAAGGGCAACAAAAATCCAATAAAAAAAATATGCCCACTGAAATACCAGTCCCATTAAAGGGTCAAAGCAGTGGTCAAAAATTGATAAATAATTGTCTTGAAACCTGCCTCTTGAAGGAATTCAAGTCATAGGAAGGTGGAAATACAGAAGCAGGCAGGGAGTTCCAGAGTTTACCAGAGAAAGGGATGGATGACTGAGAATACTGGTTAACTCTTGCGTTAGAGAGGTGGACAGAAAAGGGGTGCAACGAGGCCGCGGGAGGAGGGGAGGCATGTAGTTAGCAATATCAGAAGAGCAGTTAGCATGAAAAAAGCGGTAGAAGACAGCTAGATATGCAACATTGCGGCGGTGAGAGAGAGGTTGAAGACAGTCAGTTAGAGGAGAGGAGTTGATGGGACGAAAAGCTTTTGATTCCAGCCTGTCTAGAAGAGCAGTATGACTGGAACCCCCCCCAGGACATGTGAAGCATATTCCATACATGGACGGATAAGGCCCTTGTACAGAGTTAGCAGCTGGGGGGATGAGAAAAAGTGGCGGAGACGTCTCAGAACACCTAACTTCATATAAGCTGTTTTAGCTAGAGATGAGATGTGAAGTTTCCAGTTCAGATTATAAGTAAAAGACAGACCGAGGATGTTCAGTGTAGAAGAGTGAGACAGTTGAGCGTCATTGAAGAAGAGGGGATAGTTGTCTGGAAGGTTGTGTCGAGTTGATAAAAGGAGGAATTGAGTTTTGAGGCATTGAAGAATACCAAGTTCGCTCTGCCCCAATCAGAAATTTTAGAAAGATCAGAAATCAAGCGCTCTGTGGTTTCCCTGCGTGAAATGTTTATCTCCTGAAGGATTGAACGTCTATGAAAAGATGTGGAAAAGTGCAGGGTGGTATCATCAGTGTAGGAGTGGATAGGACAAGAAGTTTGGTTTAGAAGATCATTAATGAATAATAAGAAGAGAGTGGGTGACAGGACAGAACCCTGAGGAACACCACTGTTAATAGATTTAGGAGAAGAACAGTGACCATCTACCACAGCAGCAATAGAACGGTCAGAAAGGAAACTTGAGATGAAGTTACAGAGAGAAGGATAGAAGCCGTAGGAGGGTAGTTTGGAAATCAAAGCTTTGTGCCAGACTCTACCAAAAGCTTTTGATATATCCAAGGCAACAGCAAAATTTTCACCAAAATCTCTAAAAGAGGATGACCAAGACTCAGTAAGGAAAGCAAGAAGATCACCAGTAGAGCGTCCTTGATGGAACCCACACTGGCGATCAGATAGAAGGTTGTGAAGTGATAGATGTTTAAGACTTTAGATAGACAGGAAATTAAAGCAATATGACGGTAGTTTGACGGATTAGAAAGGTCACCTTTTTTGGGAACAGGCTGAATGTAGGCAAACTCCAGCAAGAAGGAAAGGTAGACAGAGCTGAAAGAGTTTGACTAGGCAAGGTGCAAGCAGTTTCGGAGAACAATAGGAGGGACCCCATCAGGTCCATACGCATTCCGAGGGTTTAGGCCAGCGAGGGCATGGAAAACATCATTGCGAAGAATTTTAATACGTGGCATGAAGTAGTCAGAGGGTGGAGGAGAGGCAGGAACAAACCCAGAATCGTCCAAGGTAGAGTTTTTAGCAAAGGTTTGAGCGAAGAGTTCAGCTTTAGAAATAGATGTGATAGCAGTGGTGCCATCTGGTTGAAATAGAAGAGGGAAAGAAGAAGAAGCAAAGTTATTGGAGATATTTTTGGCTAGATGCCAGAAGTCACGAAGGGAGTTAAATTTTGAAAAGTTTTGACATTTTCTGTTAATGAAGGAGTTTTTGGCAGTTGGAGAACAGACTTGGCATGGTTCCGGGCAGAAATATAAAGTGCATGAGATTCTGGTGATGGGCCACCTCTCTATCATGTATAGCACGTGAACAAGCTGTGTTAAACCAAGGTTTAGAAGGTTTAGCACCAGAAAAAAGAGTGAGGAATGTACGCCTCCATGCCAGACACTATCACCTCTGTTATGGGCTCAGCACACAAAGACGGGTCTCTGACACGGAAGCAGTAGTCATTCCAAGGAAAATCAACAAAATACCTCCTCAGGTCCCCCCAACTAGCAGAGGCAAAACGCCAGAGGCACCTTCGCTTAGGGGGATCCTGAGGAGGGATTGGAGCGATAGGACAAGATGACATTGTGATCAGAAGAGCCCAATGGAGAAGAGAGGGTGACAGCATAAGCAGAAGGATTAGAGGTCAGGAAAAGGTCAAGAGTGTTGGGCGTATCTCCAAGACGGTCAGGAATACGAGTAGGGTGTTGCACCAATTGCTCTAGGTCATGGAGGATAACAAATTTGTAGGCTAGTTCACCAAGATGGTCAGTGAAGGGAGAGGAAAGCCAAAGCTGGTGGTGAACATTGAAGTCTCCAAGAATGGAGATCTCTGCAAAAGGGAAGAGGGTCAGAATGTCAGAGGAGTTAGGTGAGAGGTATACAGCACAGATAAATTTAGTATGAGAGTGACTCTGTAGTCGTAGTCATATGGTGGAAAACTCGGAAGATTCAAGAGCGTGGGCACGAGAGCAGGTTACGTCATTGCGCTCATAAACGCAGCATCCAGCTTTGGATCGAAAATGAGGATAGAGAAAGTAGGAGGGAACAGAAAAGAGGCTACTGTCAGTTGGCTCAGACACTTGAGTTTCAGTGAGGAAAAGATGAGGTTTAGAAGAGGAGAGGTGGTGTTCTACAGATTGAAAATTAAATCTTAGACCGCGAATGTTGCAGAAGTTAATGAAGAAAAAGTTGAGGGGGGTGTCAAGACACTTAGGGTCGTCGACAGAAAGGCAGTCCGACCTGGGGACATTTATGGTCCCCTCCCCAGATGGGGCCTCCGAGGCTGGTGTAGGAGTCGCCATGATGAATTTAAAATTTTTGAGTGAAGGGTGTATGTGTTATTAGGTGCTTGTAGTTTTGTGTGGAGGAATAGAGTTGTCTTTAGAGGACAGGCTGTGACTGCCCCCTTGGGTTGTGAGACACAAAGGGAAACGTTCAGTGAGGTCACAGCTGGGTTTAATGATAAGTTCACAGCACCCCCTGAACAGTGATTTAGACCTCACTGCGAGTAATTATCGTTTCGGCAGGTGTCTACTGCCTCCTCCTTCGAAAGGACTGTGATATATCTGTAAAATATGTCGCAAACTTGTCAGAAGTATCAAAGTCAGCTAGCGAACGACCAGGTGAAGTGAGTTCTGTAAAACAGGTGTCAATTGCCACCGGGGATTACGAGACCATGGTTCAGATTTTTCTGATTCTAATATTATGGGAAAGTAGTCGCTGCCATACAAATATGGCAAAACCTGGCAACTGAAATCTAAAATGGCATTAGGGGAAGTGAAAAGGATACCAATGGCTGTAAAACCTTATCGAATAATGGGCCGTTTGTATAACTAAAAACTTGAGATTGAGTACCGGGTGCAGTGATAGAAGGAACCTGCACACAGGTCTCTGAAATTCCTGAAGGAATATGAGGATGATTCCTCGAGACAGATGGATTGATATCGCTCAGTGAGGAGGAATATATATATTAAAGACACACACAGAAATCTTCAACGTTCATGTTCCGTGCTTGCACCTTATCTAGTCAAACTCTTTCAACTCTGTCAACATCTACCATTCCCTCTTGGTGGAAGTCTGCCTACATTGAGCCTGTTCCTAAAAAAGTGTGACCGTTCTAATCCCTCAAAGTACCGTCCTATTGCTTTAATTTCCTGTCTATCTAAAGTTTTTTAATCTATTGTCAACAGGAAGATTCTTAAATATCTATCACTTCACAGCCTTCTACCTAATCGCCATATGGATTGCGTCAAGGCCGCTCTACTGGCGATCTTTTGGTTTTGTGTGTTTTTGTATCAAAAGTTTTTGAGTCTGGCACAACTCCTCTCCTCTAACTGACTCTAACGTTTTCGTTGCACAAGACTTTCTTCTTTCTCTCACCTCTATTGTGACCTCCTGTCTAATGCAAGAGTTAACCAGTATTCTCAATCATACATCCTTTCTCTGATAAACTCTGGAACTTCCTGCCTGCTTCTCTATTTCCACCTTCTTATGACTTGAACTCCTTATAGAGGGAGGTTTCAAGGAGGGAGGTTTTAATTTTTGACTACCGCTTCGGATCCTATTCGGGAAACGGCATTTCAGTTTTTTTTTTTTTTATTAGATTTTTGTTGCTCTTGGCCGGTGTTTCTCCGACATAAAAAAAAAAATAATTATTGATAAATAAGCAATGTAAAACACGGGCGATAGAAGCCTTTACTGGGAGAGTATCAATCTTTACACACTCTGGCAGATAAGAACTATAAAAGGTGAGGATCCTCATGTTATTATTTTCTCTAATCTCTGGCAACCGTTGAACATTATTAGGACATAAATGTAGAATATCATATGAGAATTCATAAAGATCCTGATTGTAGACACGCTCTTCACAGTAATTAAACGTCAAAGTTCCCATCAGAAGGGGATGGTCATGGCATGTGTTAAGTTTTTAACTCGAGTCAAAGAACTTTTACCATAACTTTTGAGGTCAACTGTAGAGAAAAGAGGTGATACCCTATATTATATATATAAGGCCTCGAATGTTGTAGAAGTTAATGAAGAAAAAAGTTAAGGGTGGTGCCAAGATATTTGGGATCCATAACAGAAAAGAAGTTCGAGTTGGAGACATTTGTGGTCCCGTTCCCAAACGTAGACTCCGAGGGTAGTGTAGGAGTCACCATATTAAATTTTGAATTCTAAGTGAAGACTGTGCGTGTATTAGGTGCATATATAGTTGTGTGAAGGAAGAGAGTGGTCTTGAGAGGGCAGGCTGAGACTGTCCCCTTGTATTGTGTGATACAAAGGGAAATATTCCTTGAGTTCACAGCTGGGTCATTGATAAGTTATTTAACGTTAGTTCTAACGCTAAACCATAGATCTCAATAGGACTAATCGTATCGCTAGCTGTCTCCTACCTCCACCGCTCATTTTGCCGGCCTGTATCGTCGGTAGGCAGCTCTACTGCAATCCCTATAACTCTCTTAATTAATATTTTGATTGACTTAGTTTGTCGGCCCCTGCTGAGTAGTATGTTCCGAGTGACGCCTTTGCACCGATTCTTTGATGATGGGAGTATGTGAACATTCTCTGGCTTGAAAATGATCGGCTTCTGGCAAGATTCAACTTTGCTCACTGAGACCACCGCTTCCTCTTCATAATAATAAAGTATATGTAACTGTTATTTACCTTTGTCATAGAACACCAAATTCTATAGACCCAACTTGTTTTGCCCGCCACATTATGCACCACAACATTCGTATTCCCTACATTTCACCGCGATGTTCGTCACTTGATAATAAGTAAGCGAATAAAAATATAATAGTGCCTTGCATTTAGCTCATGATTATAATCTAACTTCCTCATATATTTCCTGATCATGACATTTAGTTTACCTTTGAAAAAAATATATATAAATAAATTTCCTCAAAATTTCATGATTTCATCATTTATGTAGTGTGTAACACTACGTCTCTCTCTCTCTCTCTCTCTCTCTCTCTCTCTCTCTCTCTCTCTCTCTCTCTCTCTCTCTCTCTCTCTCTCTCTCTCTCTCTCTCTCTCTCTCTCTCAGTTTTACGCACACACACACACACACACACACACACACACACACACACACAGATCCCATTACGAAGCAGAATTTATTCTTCTCATTGCCCTCCTTCATGACCCTCTTGAACCTGGGAACCTTCTGAGATTTCCTCGATATCTAAGGTCTGTTACCACCCAAGGTTAATGTTATACATATACATACACACACACATCCAACCACCCACCCACACACACACACACACAGATCCCATTATGAAGCAAAATTTATTCTTCCCATTTCTCTCCTTCAAGACACTCTTGAGACTGGGAACCTTCACAGATTTCCTCAATATCTAAAATCTGTTACTTCTCACGGTTCATGTTATGCACACACACACACACACACACAATATATATATATATATATATATATATATATATATATATATATATATATATATATATATATATATATATATATATATATATATATATATATATATATATATATATATATATATATATATATATATATATATATATATATATATATATATATATATATATATATATATATATATATAATGCCCGAATGGCAGGTAACCGGAACACGGAGGACACTAAGAAAACGTGATCCCATTCAAGGTAAACTCGGCCAATAACATGACAAAAAAAAAAAAAAAAAATATATATATATATATATATATATATATATATATATATATATATATATATATATATATATATATATATATATATATATATATATATATATATATATATATATATATATATATATATATATATATATATATATATATATATATATATATATATATATATATATATATATATATATATATATATATATATATATATATATATATATATATATATATATATATATATATATATATATATATATATATATATATATATATATATATATATATATATATATATATATATAAATATTTATTTATTTTTTTTTTCTGTCATCTTATTGGCCGAGTTTATCTTGAATGGGATCAAGTCTTCTTAGTGTCCTCTGTGTTCCGGTTACCTGCCATTCGGGCATTATCCTTATTATTGGTTATTGGTAGTGTAAAGCTTATTTACCCATTTTATATCATGTAGTATTATTCTCTTCATAATTCAAGTTCTCTATATCTTTGTATGTATAAGGGAGGAAGTATAATTGAGGTGGAAATATGTTGAAACGAGGGGAGCTTGAGTGGGCAACAACACATTCCAAGGAGGGGAAGGCTGAGCGCCTTAGGTCGTGAGGTATATCGGAGGGAAGGCGTTTCTCAGGGAAGAATCTTGGTGTGGATTGGTGATGGAGTGGTGTGTGGAGGTATTAGTAGCGGTATAACCTTGATATCTAGGATCAGGTTAGTGAGTCTTTTGTGGTACCAAGAGCCCTTGTCCGCTGAATTTCGGTTGTTGAGTTGTGCCTGTTCGATGGGGTCATAGGTCAAACTGGCAGCCATTTTGTGAATGGAAGTTGTGGTGTTGACCTTGGAAGCTGGTGTTGTGGTGTGTTGGTGATTTTGGGGATGATGTTATGGTGTTATGGGTAATCTTTGGTGATGATGGTGATCTCCTGTGAAGCTTGAGGAGGTGAAATGCGGGAATTATTGTCTGGGGACGCGGTAATGGCGTCTTTGTAAATTCCTGCGGTTGAAGGGAATATTTCTGTGACTGGTGGAGGTGTAAACGGGTTCTGGTGTTGTGTGAAGTAACGAGAACGTCATGTAGTAACGTGTACTACCTCATGTTGTTTGTGAATTATTATTAGTATTAATATATGTGCTTGTAACATAGAATAATCGTGTTTTCTACTCCCCCAACGTTGATCTGGTATTAGAAGTGATTCCAGGTGTGCTGTGTCAAGGTAAAGGTAGATTGAGAGGGTGTAATTCTGGCGATTGCGGATAGGTCGGATAGGCATTCGAAGCCTTTAAAAAATCAAGACCTTTAAAACTTTCCGGGATCAGTGTAACGTCCACTTTCTTGGAAAGATAACCGGGATCGTACGATCGTAAGTAAGTCAGCGATCGTGACAATCTCTATCCTCATTTTCGATCCAAAACTTGATGCTGCGTTTATGTGCGCAATAACTTAACCTGCTCTCGTGCCCACGCTCTTGAATCTTCCGAGTTTTCCACCATCTGGCTACGACTACAGAGTCACTCTCATACTAAATTTATCTGTGCTGTATACCTCTCACCTAACTCCTCTGACTATAAGAAATTCTTTGACTACTTAACTTCCAAAGTGGAGCACATTCTGACCCTCTTCCCTTTTGCAGAGATCTCCATTCTTGGAGACTTCAATGTTCACCACCAGCTTTGGCTTTCCTCTCCCTTCACTGACCATCCTGGTGAACTAACTTACAACTTTGCTATCCTCCATGACCTAGAGCAATTGGTGCAACACCCTACTCGTATTCCTGACCGTCATGGAGATACGCCCAACATTCTTGCCCTTCTCCTGACCTCTAATCTAATCTAATCTAATCTAATCTAAACTCTACCTTGGACGATTCTGGGCTTGTTCCACCCTCTCCTCCACCCTCTGACTACTTCATGCCATGTATTAAAATTCTTCGCAATGATGTTTTCCATGCCCTCGCTGGCCTAAACCCTCGGAAGGCTTATGGACCTGATGGGGTCCCTCCTATTGTTCTCCAAAACTGTGCCTCCGTGCTTGCACCTTGCCTAGTCAAACTCTTTCAGCTCTGTCTGCCAACATCTACCTTTCCATCTTACTGGAACTTTGCCTACATTCAATCTGTTCCTAAAAAAGGGTGACCGTTCTAATCCCTCAAACTACCGTCCTATTGCTTTAATTTCCTGCCTATCTAAAGTTTTTGAATCTATCCTCAACAGAAAGATTCTTAAACATCTATCACTTCACAACCTTCTATCTGATCGCCAGTATGGGTTCCGTGAAGGCCGGTCTACTGGTGATATTCTGGCTTTCCTTACTGAGTCTTGGTCATCCTCTATTAGAGATTTTGGTGAAACTTTTGCTGTTGCCTTGGACATATCAAAAAGCTCTTGATAGAGTCTGGCACAAAGCTTTGATTTCCAAACTACCCTCCTACGGTTTCTATCCTTCTCTCTGTAACTTCATCTCAAATTTCCTTTCTGACCGTTCTATTGCTGCTGTGGTAGACGGTCTCTGTTCTTTTCCTAAATTTATTAACAGTGGTGTTCCTCAGGCTTCTGTCATGTCACCCACTCTCTTCTTATTATTCATTAATGATCTTCTAAACCAAACTTCTTGTCCTATCCACTCCTACGCTGATGATACCACCCTGCACTTTTCCACGTCTTTTCATAGACGTCCAACCCTTCAGGAGGTAAACATATCACGCAGGGAAGCCATAGAACGCTTGACTTCTGATCTTTCTAAAATTTCAGATTGGGGCAGAGTAAACTTGGTATTGTTCAATAACTAAACTATCAACTCGACACAACCTTCCAGACAACTATCCCCTCTTCTTCAATGACACTCAACTGTCCCTCTCTTCTACACTGAACTTCCTCGGTCTGTCCTTTACTTATAATCTGAACTGGAAACTTCACATCTCATCTCTAGCTAAAACAGCTTCTATGAAGTTAGGTGTTGTGAGATGTCTCCGCCAGTTTTTCTCACACCACCCCGCCGCTAACTCTGTACAAGGGTCTTATCCGTCCATGTATGGAGTATGCTTCACATATCTGGGGGGTTCGACTCATACTGCTCTTCTAGACAGGGTGGAATGAAAAGCTTTTCGTCTCATCAACTCCTCTCCTCTAACTGACTGTCTTCAACCTCTCTCTCACCGCTGCAATGTTGCATATCTAGCTGTCTTCTACCACTATTTTCATGCTAACTGCTCTTCTGATCTTTCTAACTGCATGCCTCCCCTCCTTCCGCAGCCTCGCTGCACAAGACTTTCTTCTTTCTCTTACCTCTGTTCTGTCCACATCTCTAACGCAAGAGTTAACCAGTATTCTCAATCATTCATCCTTTTCTCTGGTAAACTCTGAAACTCCCTGCCTGCTTCTGTATTTCCACCTTCCTATGACTTGAATTCCTTCAAGAAGGAGGTTTCAAGACATTTTTGAGGTTTCAAGACATTCATCAATTTTTGACCACTGCTTTGACCCTTTTATGGGACTGGCATTTCAGTGGGCATATTTTTTTATTGGATTTTTGTTACCCTTGGCCAGTGTCCTTCCTACATAATATATATATATATATATATATATATATATATATATATATATATATATATATATATATATATATATATATATATATATATATATATATATATATATATATATATATATCCATAGTTGATCTATTCCAGCATATTAATTCACATAATAGATAAACAATTTAGCTTGGAGAGTGAATAGAGAAACCAAGCCGAGTGGTTACTCCTCCTTGTCATACTCGTATGACGAGGCATGTTTTTACCTAATTCATGAGACAAAAATTTTGGGCTAGAGCGATTTTTTTTTTAACGTCACTGAAAATTGATCACGTAACTGATTATATATATATATATATATATATATATATATATATATATATATATATATATATATATATATATATATATATATATATATATATATAATATAGACACACATACACATACACAGACACGCACACACACTCTCTGAGAGAGAGAGAGAGAGAGAGAGAGAGAGAGAGAGAGAGAGAGAGAATGTGTTGGTGTGTTGAGGTTCTAGTAATTATTGTACCACCATAAATGTCACAGACTTCCTAATGACAAAATGACTCGATAAATAACATAGAAACTTTGGTTAAGTGACGCACGTGGTGTTTTTTTTTTTTAAATGTCTGAGAAGCGACTCCTGTGAGTCAGGATTTGATTCACTTGATTATAGAGTATCTTATTTCTCTTGTTCGCCAGATACTTGTACTGAGACCAGTTTCGTGCTAATTTGAAATACTAACATGCACTAACATTTACATGCACTAACATTATTCTGTATATTTAATGAAATATTGTTTCATTCCGTTTGTGGAGAGGGGTGCTATTGATTTTTTTTTCTTTACCTAATCTGTCGATTGTTTAAAATAGTCATTATGCTTTCAGTGAGTTGTTACTCAAAAATCTTGAAGTTTTTTTCCCTTTTCTTTCTGTGTTAATGTGATATTTTCTTTTATTTTTATTTTAACTTTTAGCTGTTACAGTAAAGAGAGAGAGAGAGAGAGAGAGAGAGAGAGAGAGAGAGAGAGAGAGAGAGAGAGAGAGAGAGAGAGAGAGAGAGAGAGAGAGAGAGAGAGAGAGAGAGAGAGAGAAAGTTAGCTGAATTTAGTAAAATGTTATTATATACTATTTTTACTGTGACTCTTAATATTTTCCATACTACTGCTACTACTACTACTACTACTACTACTACTACTACTACTACTACTACTACTACTACTACTTTTGCTGCTGTTGCTGCAACTGCTAATACTGCAACTGTACATTGTAGGATCTAACTACCATGAAGAACAAATCTTATCTCACTGGGCGCAGGATTTCCTGTGCTCTTAAAACAAATAAGAACTGCTTTTGGAGAATACAAAAGTTTTTCAACGCCATCATGTAATCATCATAACGGAAGGATATGGAGATTTCTTTGTCACTTCTGCTTGCAATTGCTGCATCCACGGACACCAAAACGTCTCCATTGTTTCTGGCTGACGAGAAATAAAGAGGTGAAGCGGGTTTGTGACGAGACTAAGAGGCAGCCCACGTGTGTGGCGTGGTGTTCACCATCCACCACTTTCTTGTGCTAACCTAGTAGGTACACACATAGCGCGGCGACACGTACCGTGCAGGTAATGGCATGGTGACGTGTGTATTCTTGGAAAGAATGTTGACTTTTGATGACCTCAGTCTGCATACTTACCGATTCATTAGTATTTTATATATATATATATATATATATATATATATATATATATATATATATATATATATATATATATATATATATATATATATATATATATATATATATATATATATATATATATATATATATATATATATATATTTGCTTGGGGTATAAAAGCTCAAATTACGAATGCATGAATGATTTTCAGAAAACTAGGAAATGACATCTGTTTGCTAGACTTAGTTCGACATTTGACACTGCGATCATGAGTGGGACTGATGTGAAAACTAATACAAATAGTAATAGCAACAAAAGTATTAAATGAAAAATATTAAAACTAGGGAGATTTTTATGTACGTCACAAAATTATCAGTCGAAATATGGTTAATACTAGAAACTGGAAGGTCGCAGAAAGAAACATGTTACATTCGTGATCAACGAAAAAAAAATAATAATAATAATAGAAAAGGATATTCTTATTTCGGTTCATTTATTTATTTTTTATTGTTAAACAGTGTTATTTAATTATTTAATCACACTTTAATGAGTAAAAAAGTTTTGTAGTTTTCTTTGAAAACTCCTTGAAGTTTACTGGATTTAGAATAAAATAAATAAAAATTATATTAATACAACACCATAATTTCAACTTGTTGCATAGCACGTCCATATTCAAAAAGAGGAAATTAAAGCAAAAATATTAAATGGGAAATTAAATGGGAAATTTAATCGATTGCATATTTATCAGGATGCTTCTTCCACGACAGAAAATAGTGAGCATTTAGAGCGTAGTGATGAGGAGGATGAGTCTAGCGAGAATGATGACGTCCGTGAACTAAGGAGTAGTACTCGACACCGCCGATTTCCCAAAGAAACCGTCTCTAAATCATCTATTAACATTATGGCGGCCGTAACTCAAACTAAATTTATCTGTGATGTATACTTCTCACCTAACCCCTCTGACTATAAGAAATTCTTTGACTACTTAATTTCCAAAGTGGAACAAATTCTGACTCTCTTACCTTTTGCAGAAAACACCTTTCTTGAAGCTTCAATGTTCACTGCCATGTTTGGCTTTTATCTCCCTTCACTGACCATCCTGGAGTCTTTACTTTTGCTATCCTCCACGACCTACAGCAACTGATGCAACACCCTACTCGTATTCCTGACCGCCTTGGAGATACGCCCAACATTCTTTACCTTTTTCTAACCTCTAATCCTGCTTATGCTGTTACCCTATTTTCTCTGTTGGGCTCCTCCGATCATATCATATCTGTATCTTGTCTTATCGCTCCAATTTCTATTTAGAATCTCTCTAAGCGGAGATGCCTCTGCTAATTGGATGGGATCTGAGGAGGTATTTTGCTGATTTTCCTTCCAATGATTATTGCTTCCATGTCAGAGACCCATCTCTGTGTGCTGAGCGCATAACAGATGGAGGCGTACATTCCTCACTCTTTTTCTCGAGCTAAACTTCCAAATCTTGGTTTAACGCAGCCAGTTCTCGTACTATACATGATGGAGAGAGGTGGTCCTCAAAAGGTGCTTGAGCTTTCCATCACCAGAATCTCATGCGCTTTATATGTCTGCACGGAACCATGCTAGCTCTGTTCTCCAACTAACCAAAACTCCTTCATTAATAGAAAGTGTCAAAATCTTTCAAGATCTAACTTCCCTCGGGACTTCTGGCACATAGCTAAAAGCATTTACAATAACTTTCCTTCTTCTTTCCCTCTGTTTCAACCAGATGGCATCACTGCTATCACATCTATCTCTTAAATCTTCGCTCAAAAGTTTGCTAAAAACTCTACCTTGGATAATTCAGTGATTGTTTCTTCTTCTGCTCCACCCTCTGGCTACTTCATAGTATCTATTAAATTTCTTCGCAACGTTGTTTTCCACGCTCTCGCTGCCCTAAACCCTCGGAACGCTTAAAACCTGATGAGGTCCCTCCTATTATTCTCCGAAACTGCGCCTCCGTGCTTACACCTTGCCTAGTCAAACTCTTTCAACTCTAGTCTGTCAACATCTTCCTTTCCTTCTTACTGGCAGTTTGCTTACATTCAGCCTGTTTTTAACAGGCTGAATGTCCTGTTGCTTTAATTTCCTGCCAATCTTAAGTTTTTTTAATCTATCCTCAACAGGAATATTCTTAAACATCTATCACTCCACAACCTGCTATCTGATCGCCAGTATGGGTTCCGTCAAGGCCGCCCTACTGGTGATCTGGCTTTTCTTACCGAGTCTTGCTCATCCTCTTTTTGAGATTTCGGTAAAACTTTTGCTGTTGTCTTAGACACATCTAAAGCTTTTGATAGAGTCATAAGAACATAAGAAATAAGGGAAGCTGCAAGAAGCGACCAGGCTTACACGTGGCAGTCCCTGTATAAAACACACCTACCTATTTCCATCTGTCTGGCACAAAGCTTTGGTTTCCAAACTACCCTCCTTCGGCTTCTGTCCTTTTCTTTGTAACTTCATCTCAAGTTTCCTTTCTGACCGTTCTGTTGCTGCTGTGGTAGACGGTCACTGTTCTTTTCCTAAATCTATTAATAGCAATGCTCCTCAGAGTTCTGTCTTGTCACTGTCTCTTTCTGTTATTCATTAATGATCTTCTAAACCAAACTTCTTGTCCTATCCAGCCCTACGCTGATACCATCCTGCACTTTTCACTTCTTTTCGTAGACGTCCAGCTCTTCAGGAAGTAAACAGTTCACGTAGAGTAGCCACAGAACATCTGACTTCTCATCTTTCTAAATTATTTTATTAAGGTAGAGCTAACTTAATATTGTTCAATGCCTCAAAAACTCAATTCCTCCATCTATTAACTTGACGCAACTTTCCAGACACCTATCCCCCTCTTCTTCAATGACACTCAGCTGTCCCCCTCTTCTACACTGAACATCCTTGGTCTGTCCTTTACTTATTCTCGAAACTGGAAACTTCACATCTCATCTCTAGCTAAAAACAGCTTCTATGAAGGTAGGTGCTCTGAGACGTGACCGCCAGTTTTTCTCACCCACCCAGCTGCTAACTCTGTACAGGGGTCTTATCCATTCATATGTGGAGTATGCTTCACATGTCTGAGGGGAGGGGGTGTTCCTCTCATACCGCTCTTTCAGACAGGGTGGAATCAAGTTTTTCGTCTCCAACTCCTCTCCTTTAACTGACTGTCTTCAGTGTCTTTATCATCGCCGCAATGTTGGTGACAGCCACCATTATTTTTCACAAGAAACTAAAAACAAAACTCGAAAGCGCGACGCACGCCCTTTACATTGTGTCTACCGTCACCGCCACTCGACCAGCATCTTCTGGACAAAAACCAGAGGTGGTGTCTTATGCTGCTGCGATTAGAGTGCTGACGTGTCATTAGTACAATAAACCTGGACACACAGCAATTAGGTGTTTTGTCAAACAGAAGGATAAGAAAAAAAGAAAAAAAAAAGTAAGGAAAGCACCACCACCCAGTGTCAATATTCAGCTCTCGGCATCTGGTTCAATTCCTGTTTCAAGGGCAAGTGTTGACGCCGCTGTTCGTTCTGAGAACCCGGGGCCCATACACACAAAATTAGCAAAAAGCTGTTAAGACTAACAAATTCCTGTTAACCCTAACATTTTTCTGTTAAGCACTAAAAGATATTCACAAAGCTTATGAAGGCCCTAACAACACTGTTAAGGTTACAGCAGCGGTTACAGCAGCAGAGGGAACTTTTACCTGTTAGCAAATAGTTGTTAGAAGGATGGCAGCACAACTGCGGCTTACCTACAGAGAGAGAAGAGATATTTTCACTGAATATAACGATGCTGAACTATTCAGAGGATTCAGATTGGACTGTGCTGGTATAATTGCAGTTATTTACTTAGTGAGAGTCAAGCTGCAAAGTAAAACAGAAAGAAATAGGCCCTTAAGCCCTGAGACCAAGGTGGCCATTACATTAAGATATTTAGAACCAGAAAAAAAATGCAACAGTGCAGTTGTGATGATATCAGAACAGTTGTGATGATATCAGCCGTGCAATCTCACAGACAATAGATGCACTAGCTGATCAGTAAGTACTCTGCCAGTCTGTGGAATTTTCACACACCCATCGTGAAGTGCAATGAAGACAGGCAAGAGTTTCGCAGAGTAAGGGCCGGTGGTGGGACCTTGACTTATGCTGAAGTGTGGTAGTGTGCCTCGTGTACTGCGGTACTACTCTGTGCGGGCAATAAAGACAACAATGCTAGTGAGCTTGTGTGTTGTTGCCCATTTCCCTTCTCAATGGTCTGCCGAGTCCAGACAGGTGGCGCTTGTGTATGCCTCGCCCACACTAGCCAAATGAGCCCGACCACGACAGCGGTGGTGGATTCCTGTTGTGCGCGCCTTGGGCTGCTGTAATGGTAAGTGTGTACCTGAAAACTCCTGAAGGCCGAAAAGGGGCGTGCACAACAATATTTTTTTTAAGTACACCCTAATCTAAGTACACCCTAACCTAACTAAACCTAACTTAATTAGACCTAATTTTTAGCTAACCTACCTTAACGGTAAATCTGATAAAAATTAACATCTCAGGAACGATAAATTTGCTGCGGTAAAGATACACACCACTGTGTGATATGTGAGCCAAGTACTTCTGTCATGGGGACAAAATAGCAATTAGGAAAAAAAAGACAATACCATCCAAATAATAATAATCCCATGAAATAAATTGTACAGCCTAAAGGAACGGTCATGAACATAAAAAAAAGATAAATAAATAAATAAATTCTTCTTGGTTATCTAAACACAATTTTATACTTTCGGAATCAGTACAACTTTAGAAAAAGAAAATTAAATGAAATTTTAAGATACAAAATGTTACTTTAGTTGTTATTTGAAGATGGGATGAAATAATATCCTTTGGTTTACAAGGCAATTGAAAAAAATAACCATATTCCCGGGGTCTCCTAGGCCATGAAAAATTCCAATCACAAAACATTGTAGATTATGAGAAAATATGCCAGAACTGACAATATTATGTACTTTGAGATAAGTTCTTTGTTAATATTTAGATCGAAAAAATTATTAATGGAAAGTGTTAGAATACAGGAGTACGTGAGACCATTAGTAGAAATGTTCAAGAATAATTTGTGAAAGTAGAAGGGGTCTAAACTATTGATGTCAGGGCCGGGATGGCTACTCTTCCTGTCAACACTCCTAGTAAGTTTGGAACGTAAAGAATACGAGGGAGAGCGCTAACTCCACAATTATAATTAACAAAAGCACAAACCCACAACCCAGGAATAACAGAGATATCTGGCAATATAACCAAGAGTCCTGGGGAAGTCCTTGGAGGCCGACGTCCTGGCAGACGTAGGAATCTCGCCTCGGCCGGCAGGGGTTGAACCAGGAAGTTGAGACCGACAGCAGATGAGTGCCAAGTACTGAGGGTAGGTGAGATCAGCCCACAATCTTCACCGAAGCCTTCCGGAGAGGTAAAGTAGAACAGCTGAACGAAGGTATAGTCGTGGCAGGTGGCGAGAGCTGTCTGCCTCCTGGTGTCTGCTGGCCTCTCGATGTCAGCTTCTGCAGAGTTCCCCCTACCAAGGAGGGAGGGGGTGGTGACGAGGGCACTCGAGGCGTTGCTCCGAAGCGGTGACGCTGTATCATCATAAGTCAGGAGCCCGAGTCCCTTCTGCTCGAGGATTCGAGAGAAGGAAGAGAAACCTTGGGGTGCTTAGATGGTTGGCGATTCCTTCACATGAAGGTGTTGCAAAATTATCTTATAGTTAGGCGGAAGACTAGTTTCAGACAACTATCCCCTCTTCTTCAATGACACTCATCTGTCCCCTCTTCTACACTGAACATTCTCGGTCTTCCCTTTACTTATAATCTGAACTGGAAACTTCACATATCTCTAGCTAAAACAGCTTATATGAAGTTAGGTGTTCTGAGACGTCTCCGCCAGTTTTTCTCATCCTCCCAGCTGCTAACTCTGTATAAGGGCCTTATCCATCCATGTATGGAGTATGCTTCACATGTCTGAGGGGGTTCTACTCATATACGTCTCTAAAACAAATGAAAAGTGAAACTGAACCTACCGTGGAAATTCGTAATTCGTGGCCTCAGGAATGGCCTCACTAGTGGCAACATGTGATTGGAGGGACCAGGTGTATAGATACCATGAAATCCTACTCTGCCGCTATCCACAAATCCCTGTTATAAACAATAGAAAATAATTTCATTGCTTACTCCTGACTGGAACAGAGCTCGCTGGACTTAGAAAATTTCAAATTTCTCCACACTTTCGAGTGCTATTACCGCCATACTAGACACGTACTCCAAATTTTTTTTACGTTTATGGCAAGGTCACCGAACATTTATCTATGACAAGTGAGTTTTGCGCTTATATGTAACACGGACATGATATCTAGATTAACCATTTATTAATATTTTAATGTAAATAAAGTGTATGATTAGCTTGGGGATAATTCTAGGAATTTTCTTTACTAATTCAGTCACATTATAAGGTAATTCGTATATTATTTTCTTTTCTATAGCTTTAGGTGCAACCTAAAGGTGAGGTTAGGTTATGCTTGGTTTAGGTTTGGACACAGAATAAATGAAGGTTACTTATCCTGAAGCCCATAAAAATTAAGAATGACTTTAAACTAGAAAATACTGCGCCAGAAATATATAGCTAACGTAAACCTAATAAATATAACAAACTAAATTCTGCAGAATAACAATATACACCAAAAAGAAAAGGAAAAAAAAAAGGTATGAAGTAAAAAAATGTACCAAAACTATTCCAAGGAAAGACCATCACTATCTTATATGAATGTCTCTTAATAAACTATCCCAAGGAAAGGCTATCACTATCTCATATGAAAAACAAAATGGCATCAATTAAGTTTAGGTTTGGACATAGTGTAAACGAAGGTCACACCCCGCAGCCCACAAAAATTGTGAATGACTTTAAACTAGAAAGTACTACACCAAAATAATAATAATAATAATAATAATAATAATAATAAAGATAATAATAATAATAATAATAATAATAATAATAATAATAATAATAATAATAATAATAATAATAATAATAATATTAACAACAACAATAATAATAATAATAGAAGCATAACCAAACCAAATTACGCAGAATAACAGCATAAAAAAATGACTAATTATTAATTCTGTAATGGACTTTTAGGTGATGAAGGTGCAGAAGTAACTCCCTTGGATGCAATTGACATCAATTGCATCAAATTAAACTATTGATGGCGTTTCTCCTCTTGATACAAATGAAATAATGTTGAAGTAAGTATAATGTTCTGTGCCTACTTCATATTTAAGCAAGCATGACTAATATTGGCAAGAATTTTTGTCATTGTTTATTTATGAATAAAGGTTGTGATGCACTCCACCATTCAGAGTGGGATCATACTCACACTAGTCATAAATATGACTACCTAATTTTACTTAAAGATCTAAAAAAAAAAAAAAAAATGAATCCAAAAAAATTCTTGCACTTCTGAGCTCAGGTTTTTAATATAGAAACTTGAAAATATTGTCTCAAGGAATATAAATTGTTTTGATATCCTCCAATTTGTTAGCACATAGAATAGGGAACCATTGTAACTGTAGATCAGAACCTCCTAGAAGCATAAGTGGAAATTTTCTATTCTGACGCCCGCTGGGAGTAGTGTCTAATTGCTATATCTTCTAGTTTATTGGCAAATATTAAAATAGGAATAGTTATTATATGCCATAATAGAATAATGATAATTGTAAATGTTAAACTATATGAATAGGGAATAGCTAGATAGAATAACTCATATGTGAAATATGATCCTGTGAAACACATCACCTTCAAAGTCACGCGATCACAAGCGCCGCACCATGAGGAACGCCGCATTGCCCCCCGCCGGGGCAGCTGGGTGGAGAGCTCCGGTCTGGCCAGTTGGGTGTGCGCGGTGCGCTGTGTGTGTGAACTCTGCCATGAACAATTGCACTGAGACTACTCCCTGAGTCTTTCCTACACGTGTGTATCTTGCGTGTATAAGGTGGGGAAGTAAGTGCAAGTGACTGAATAAGTGACTTTATTGTGGTGACAAGAACAGTGACAGACAGACTACGTATCCCTGTGTTGAGATTCATTTCTCTTTGGCTCAGTATTTAAGTGGTGTTGTATGTAAACTGTAAATATATGTACAAACTGCACAAAGGGTTTTCCTAATTACCTGGGTATCAAAAGACAGTAATTTGCCTTTTACCGCTCGAAGGCTCTACTAATGCGGTGTTAAATAAACAGTAACACTACGCCCTGCATCTTAAACAACATTATATAAATGGTCATGATAAAGCTAGATAACATAAATTGGTGTCGCAGCTAATGGGATACGAAAACTACAAATAAACTGTCATAATACCCAGAAAACCATTAAAAATGTCTTTTGTGAAACGAAACGAAATATTCTGGTGAGCGAATCTTTGTGGCTAAAGGGTAGAGCGAAGTGGTTGTGGAGAACGCTTGGACGTGGATGTTTACACACTTCAACAGAAAACACCGGAGGGTAGCCCTGCTGAGGCCAGCAACCAGCAGCCAGGAGCAGCAGCAGGAAAACACAACAACCGCCAAGGCGCCTCACCACATGCTTCCGCCAGTCTCCTAACTGCTCATCACGTTCACAGAGAAGTATAACTTCTCACTACAACCACGACCCAGAACGCACACACGCGCACGCACGTCTTTTATTCACACCCTCTGCTTAATCACTGGCCACGACTAAGGAGTTGATTATATTTCACTCAGTCAAGGAGTAGCTCTCAGACTTCAGCATAATTCCAGAGCTACGCAGCGGTTGCAGGGACTGCAAGGAACGATGTATTAACGGTACAAGACTACAGAGGTGCCATGGCGTCGAAGCTTCCTTAACAGACGGTCTGAGGCCGTCAAGGTTCGGCCCTGAGTCGTCAGCTGTGACCTAGAGACGGAAGGAGAAGAGGACTGTTCTTCCCCTCATCGCAGAAGAAATTACACACACCTTAAGTGAGAACTTAGACTTAATTGGCACTATATAATTAAAATATAAATTGCATCCTTTAATTATATTTGGATGGTGAATATGACTCACTTTTTTTTTTAGCTTGATTAATGGGATATATGAGTAAAGTCGTGTAAAATTGCAGCTCTTAATTAATGTTGTATGTCTCATATTATTATAAGTTTTCTTCTACTTGCTCCCATAGTTAAGGAACTTTTGAAAGCATCTCTAGGGGCAATGTAGAAAACATAAAATAACAATAATAATAATAATAATAATAATAATAATAATAATAATAATAATAATAACAATAATAATAATAATAATATACATTAGTTAAATGATTAATGATTATTCACGGCAGAAAGCAAAAAGGGATAAAATAAATAAAGAATACGAGAAGCTTTGCGAGTTGGATAATAACATTAAAACAGAAGGCGCTGATGACAGTAGTGATGATAGTAGGAATTCAGGTGATGAAGAAAATCTTCGGACACTGAGAAGTGGTATTCATCACCCGAAAGTTTCATCTACTGATACTAACTCTTTTATATCGCAGCTTCCTTCTTCCTTTCAACTAATCATGAGTAATCCAACCACATCTGGTACGGGTGGATCTTCAGCACCGCCCGCATCTCAAACTTACACTAATGCACTATTTAAGTTGTTACAAACCTCGATATCGGTTTGAGCGTCCACAGGCACCGAAGGTGATTACAGTGCACATGATTTTATCGAAAATTGCGAGAATGTAATGAAAAATTCATGCATCGTAGACGACGCGGATAAGATAGCATTTGTCCGTTTACGTCTTGAACCTGGATCTCCAGCCGGGAGAGGAATAGTCGCAAGTGCATTTACTAAACTCATCCGGAACAATGACTATGGTTCTTTTCGTACCAACTTCTTGATAATCTTTGTAAGAGAAGCCCATCGTAGTCTCGTAAAAGGAATCAGTAATGCTATGAGGACCTTCGTAGCGAATGTAGCGTCTCTAAATATGATTGAAAGTCAGGTGTTATCAAGCAAGACTTCGACAAGTATCTAAGAGACAATGGATGGAACGAAGGAGGATACATTTCAATGGAAAACCATAATAAGTTCATTGAATTCTTTATTTACATGCTATCTGTAAAAGTGCCGAGAAGGCCCAACATCCCTTGATTACAAACCTACCGAAGACCTGCTTGACTTTGTACAAAGAAACAAAACAAAGCTTGAGGAAAAGGGCAACAAGGCTCTTTCTATAGGTGCAACTCAAGCAGAGCAAGTAAATGAAGGTGAACCTTCTTACGCAGCAGTGGCAGCCACTCATAAAGGGGGCGTTACTTGCCAATACTGTCAGCGAGAGGGATATACTATTAACATATGTTATCTCAAAAGGAAAGAGAATCGGTAAAGAAAGAAAGCTGAAGCTGCTGAAGGCCAAGGAAATTACAAAAGTAATAGCAATAAGGGGCAGCAGCATGAGAACTTGTCGCGAAATCAGCGAAAACCAATCAAAATGGCTAACACAGTTTCAGGAAACAATAATGACAGCGAGTTGTCGCGCGGTGCCGGAAGTAATTATCCTTTCAGTAATCTTCATCAGTGCACTGGACACTCCACCGAAGAGTGTTACTCATATCTCATTCTTCAGAGAAAAATGATAAAACTCTGTGCAGTTAGCGCAACACAGTCTGGGGAAGCCGCGCGCCCCATGAAACACAAACCAGGATAGAAAACCACCGCAGGAATCAAAAGACTGCAGTTCAAAAAGATGATAGTGCTCTACATGAGTCTTTAATAGCCGCTTGGAGTCAGACCAGCGTAATGGTTCTGCCTATAAAAGTAGGAACTGTGAAGGCTTCTTTTGCGGCAGATAAGGCCGCTGCTGTAAATGTCCTCCCTGAAAGAACGTATTTGCCATTAAAATGCACCTCACGCGGTTGCCGATGGCCTCTCTGGCAGAATTATAAAAAAAAAATCTGTTTCTCGCGTACCTCTCAAAATTTTGGGACTTGCTCGCCTTCCTATTAGATTGGGTAAAAGTACTGCAACTATTCGTTTGGATTTCTACATTGTTTCCGACTTCAGTTTGCCATCAGATGGACTACTGGGTTTGGAATCAATGCAGGCCAATAAGATGGTGATTCACACAAATACTAGAATGGTGAGATTCCAAGGGAAGACTTTTAGACCTCAAAATGCAGACAATGTCCGATCATTTATCAGTTTGTCTGGTTATTATAGGCAATTCATAAACAAATTTGCAGTTATCACATCGCCTTTAACAAAATTATTAAAGAAGGATGTACCATTTCATTGGAATGCTGCTCTGGAAAAGAGTTTCCAAGATCTTAAAAATGCCCTCACCAATGCTCCTATTTTAGCGTTTCCAAACTATGAAGCTCCTTTTTGTTCTTTACACAGATGCTGCCGCTTTGGGGCTAGGTGTAGTGTTAATGCGGGCAGATAAGCACGGTAAAAATCGTGTTATTGTATATGCGAGTAAAACTTTGAATCCTGCGGAGTCTAATTACTCGGTTACACATCAGGAAGCCCTCGCAGTTGTCTGGGCTCTTAAACATTTTAGGGACATAATCTTGGGATATGATATCACTGTATTTACAGACCATACGACGGTTACCGAGCTTTTCAAAAGAAGAAATCTCAACGGTAAAATCGCCCGTTGCTATTTAGTAATACAGGAATTTAAACCAATCTTCAGGTATTTACCAAGTCGGGCTAATGTAGTAGCTGACTCTTTTCCGAAATGTACCTGTTTGAGCTGTAACCGACAAAGCACCTGTGGTTCAAAATTTTTCCCGTCCTGAACTCGCGTGTGCTCAGCGTCAACATGACGTATGGAGTAAGGTGATACATGTTCTTGAGTCAAGAGATGAATCAAATTTACCAAAACTGACAAAACTTACTCGCAGTTTTACTTGTCATATGACAAGGTGCTTTGTAGATACTTGCCTCACAAAACGGAAAGCGTAGAACAATACAACATACTCGACTCAGGGAAGGAGCGTATTCTTCATGCTGCACGCACAAACTATTATTGGCCTTGCATGCGCATATATAGATCGCTGTGTCAAGTGTGCCCAGAATAAGGGGACAGTGTCAAAACCAGCACCAATTCTGGAATATGCTCCTCCTGCACAATCTTGGGATGTGGTAGCAATAGATGTACTAACGCTTCCAGCCAGTCATCAAGTGTCGTGACATGTACTGGTAATGATTGATCATTTCAGTAGATATGTTACATTAGCCCCAATGAAGGATAAATTTGCAGCGACAGTTGCACATGCATTAATAACCCACCTAATTTATTCTTACACCACACCTATAGTTTTACTAAGTGACAATGTGGGAGAATTTTGCAACGTGCTCATGGAAAAAATATGCAAACAATTAAACATCAAACAGACGTTCACAGTAACTTATGATCCTGCTAGTAATGGCCTCGTTGAACGCGCAAACAGGAAAATCCTGGAAGTGTTGCTTCCAGCCATTAGCAGCTTCCTTGAAAATTGGGATGATTGGTTACCACATGTAGCAGCAAGTATTAATAGCCACGTCTGTGAGTCTACGGGAGAGTCTCCTCATTACATAGTATTTAGCATAAAGAAATGGCTCCCGTATGACTTGTTGAATAACCCTCAGAATTCTACATATAATGTTGACGATTATGCTAAAAGTCAACTAAAGGTTTTCTCTGATGCCTATAAAAGAGTCACAGACAAGCTGACAGCTAAAGCTGATATGAGCTCTAAACAAAACCTACGGTCGTCTCCAGTTCAAATCAAGGTAGGAGACCGCAATGGTTCAGGTCCCAGAAAGGAATTCCAAATTAGCTCCTAAATTGTGGGTCCGCGTCTGATAGTAAAACAGCTACATGGAAATAAATTTAATATCCTAGATCCGTGGTTAGACACGTTGAAAACCGTGCTCTGTGATCGTCTCAAATGGACTAAAGCCAAGCCTGATTTAACCTTAGTAGATACAGCCAATCTGTGCAGTGCTGTACGGCTTGATGCAACCGCTAATCACTTTCTTACAGTTTACGTTCTCGAAGTAACACCTTTCTACCTTGTTGCAGAGATAAATGCTCTTCTAATTCTCTTCGCTCTGCATGCCACCACTGCAATGGAGCCAGCACACCTTAAACCGGGAACCCTCAATGCTCATCTTGGCCGAGTTGCCCTGGTTGAGGATGTTCTCTAGGTGCGTTATACTTATGGAAGTTTGGTGAAAATTCTTGGCAAATTAAAAAAAGTATAGCTGAGTGTCTGAAGGAAGCTCTAAAGCGGCTACAGGAGGCCCTTCCGAAGGATTCACTACTTTCGGATGAGTTGTTACCCTTTTTGTACAGCAGGATTAAATGTATAAACGACACGGTTACCTTGGCCTTGGAAAACTGTGATGAAATTCACGATAGTGATCACATGAAAAGAGGTCTTATCGATGGTATCGATCAATTATCTCCCATGCTCTTTGGCACTGCAATAAATGAAGATGTAAAAAAGCTAAGAAAACAGTATAACCTCTGTAGTTTCAGTCAGCAACAAAGCTATTCACTAACATAACAGGAACATTGCTAAGTTGTAACAGCATATGAAAGATCTAGGAAGGTATGTTTAACGAAGCTTTAACTAATATAAAGAATTTTCAAGCTTTTTCAGTCAATCGTGAAGCATTATCAGCGCTTGAAAGTACAGCAACTTCTCTTTTGCATACGAATGAACGCCTAATAAGGAATGTGGTAGACACAGCTCGTGGAATGGTCATTTCATCTTTGTTTCTAGTGTAGGATTTTCTTCATGCCTTGGCAGTGGGAAAAACAGATTATAACTTAAAACCCCTGTTTGATGTAAATGGAATTCATCATTATTATCCACTACTGGAATCAGTGCTGACGTCTGAATCCACTGTTATTCATGTTCCATTCAGATCAGAACATATCTTTGAGGTTCATAGAGTGGAATTATTCCCATTTCAGGTGAATGGAACTGTCATGACACGTGATCAAGCCAGTTCAATACTATTGATCAATAAGGACCTTACGATGTACGCTACAGGTAAATTGTCAGATTTAGACAGATGCCAAATTGCCAGTTCAATACTATTGATCAATAAGGACCTTACGATGTACGCTACAGGTAAATTGTCAGATTTAGACAGATGCCAAATTGAGTATCTTCACTTATATTTTTGTCCAGCATTTCTTTTTGCCTTCTTGCCTGTTACTAGTAGCAGAATTTGCGAAGTAGTGCTCACTCAAGAAAAAACTTCTAAGGCCTTTACCTTATACCCGGATAAATATTTGATCCATAAATCTTTCTTTCACACAAGTTTCTATGGACACCACTATTTTTTATTTATTTATTTATTGTTATTTTTTCACAAAAACCTACTATGTGTCTGTGGTTTATCCTGATGGTTCTGAATATAAGGAGGTTTCAGGTCATTTTGCAATCCTAAATGCATGTTTCTTGCTATCTGTTACACGGTTATGTGTCTAATTTTACTTCCAGAATCTTTCTTATTAATACTTTGAGAAAGGTAAATCTTGCAAATATCAAATTCCGAGTTTACTTTCTCTAATATCTCAGATGCAGTTCATGACTCTCTACCTGTGTATCTTAGTCCCTATGTGCATTTTCCAACAATCATCATACCCATCATTATTTCACTTGTCCTATTGATTCCTTTGTACTGCTGTGTTTGAAAAGCCCTGGAGTTGTATAACTATCTCAGTGGAAGAATCAAGCAAAATAACATCAGCCAGTAATACACATGACAGTGACATGGGTAGGTACATACCTTTAGGTTTTGTCGTAAGGCACGAGGACGCGCCTGGTAGGTGTACCGAGCGATGTCAGCAGATAGTGTAGGGAACCATTGTAACTGTAGATCAGAACCTTCTAGAAGCATAAGTGGAAATTTCCTATTCTAACGCCCGCTGGGAGTAGTGTCTAATTACTATTTCTTCTCCCAGTTTATTGACAAATATTAAGATAGGAATTGCTATTATATGCCATAATAAAATAATAATCAATAATTGTAAATGTTAAACTATATGAATAGGCAATAGCAAGATAGAATAACTCATATGTGAAATACGATGTCACGCGATCACAAGCACCGCACCTTGAGGAACGCCGCATTGCCCCGGGCAGTTGGGTGGAGAGCTCCGGTCTGGCCAGCTGGGTACGCGGTCCGCGGTGTCCTGTGTGTGTGTTTGTAAAACAATGTCATATGATTTCCTCAGCAATAACACAAAGCCTCCCTGTGATTGGCTGCCTTGCGTGTGACGTCGAGTCAGTGACGTATCCCGGTTATATTTCCAGGAAAGTGGACGTTACATTGATCCCAGAAAGTTTTAAAGATCTGGATTTTTAAAGGCCTCAAATACCTACCCGACCTATCCGAAATCACCAGCTATTAAACTCTCACAAAACCCTTACTTCGGTACACATTACGCCAGAAATCACCTCAGTACTTGATCAGTGTTGGGATAGAAAACACAAATATTCTATATAATAACAGAATATATTAATAATAATGTTAACTTAAAAATAACTTGAAGTAGTATATATTGCAGGAAATTAGGGAACAAATTTCTACCCTAGATCAACACAACTCCCACACTCAATCAAAATACGTTTCCCTTTACTTCAGGCTCTTATATCGCCTCTCTTATTGCTCAGAGATCATACACATCCATATATGACACTCCAGTCACTTCACGAAAAACTAAAACCCTTTTACTCCTTCATAGGCCGCTGAAATGTTTTCCCCAGCTGCGGGAATTTTCCTTGACGCAGTCGCCGCGTCACCAAATAACAATTCCCGTATTTTACCTTCTAAAACCTCACAAAACATCACCACCATCACCATAAATCACCTATAACACCATAACACTATCCCCAAAGACACCAATAACACGACAACACCACCATAACCTCATCCACAAAATGGCTGCCTTTCTGCCCCGATGCTGCTCCTCAGTGTTACCGTCACCAACACAACTCGCCAATCAAATTTCAGTGGACAAGAGCTCTTGGTACCACAAAAGACTCACCAACCTGATCCTGGATATCAGTATATCCAACATATCACTACATCACTAATATCTCCACACACACACTCCATCGTCCTGGGTTCTTCATCGTGAGCTGGGTCAGTAGTGGTTGCTTTCTTTGTGTAAACAACGGGTCACGTGGACGGAGCTGGGTCAGTAGTACCCGCTTTCACATAGCAAAATGGTTAGTTGGCGAAGGATGGCAGTCAATTTCCGTGGAGTTTTCCCGGTTGCACTCAACGTCCGTAGGGTTTTTCCGGAAATTTAGGCGCCCTTCGGACTCGTTCGCTGCTGCGCTCACGGACCGCTGGTGCGGCACTCGGCACGCATCCACTTGAAGATGTTGTGCTAGCTCGCTGTACACTGTCCAGTTCTGTACTACACTCTACTACACGTTAGTCTTAGATAGTTAAAAGGCGCGGAGTCGACTTTCCGGGAGACACTGACGGAGACACTGACAGGAGGCTGCCTAAAGGTGGAGCTTGCTGAGCAAACGGCCTGCTCCCGACAGAGATATATTGTTTCTGTCCTGATCTGTCCTCGCTTCATAAGAGGGTTGTTGTTGTTATTCCCAGCATTTGGCCCAAGGGGTCATGTGGACGGGGCTGGGTCAGCAGTAGCTGTTTTCATGTAAACGTGGACGGAGCTGGGTCAGTAGTAGTTGCTTTCTTTGTGTAAACAACGGTTCACGTGGACGGAGCTGGGTCAACAGTAGCCGCTTTCACATCAATAAAGGAGTCACGTGGACGGAGATGGGTCAGCAGTAGCCGTTTTCATGTAAACACAAATCGTCGCCCTTTGTGCCAACACCCAGAGGGTTATTATTCCCTCGTCCTCTCTGTGGCCTCCACTCCAGGGGTTGTTATTCACAGCGCCCGGCCCGAGGGGTCAAGTGTACGGGATGGGGCCAGCCGTTTTTCATGTAAACACAGGCCTCCCGGCCGCATCTTCTACCCTCTCACAGCTCGTGTGCACGCTCACAGGCGCGTTCGTGGGTATTAGTGTGAGGGTTTGTGTGTGTTTTGTGTGGAGGTTTGTGCGTGCTTTGCGTGAGCTTTGTGTGGAGCGTAAAGGTTTTGTGTGGAGCGTAACACCCTCTATTAGTATTCTGTTAGGATGGGACCAACAAGCAATGGAAAAGTCGTCTTACTTGTTAGTTGTTCGCTGAAGAAGTCAGCAGTGTGAGGAGAATTGCTTCTTGTCTATAGGCTCCACATGAAGATAGAAGCGATGTTGGAACGGCGAAGTTGACAAGTGAGACGATGATTTCATTCTGTACTGAAAAAAAGATCACACACACACACACACAAAAAGACGTTAAGAGTGTTAACTACTATGCCACTGCCTCTCTAAATATGCATGCAAACACATTTCAAATCTTTATGAAATCAGAAAATAATTATACATTACTAACTCTGACAAACAGGGTACGAACTGCAGGCAATTATTTAAAATGAAGGTTGGTAATATAAACCTGAAATGGATGTTCATTGTGGGCAGCAGGAATGGCTGTATCTAGATGCAACTGTGCACCTTGATTAGCATCACCTGCTTCATCCATCGCGTCCTCAACATTGTCGAGAGGGAAAGGGATCTTCCGAGCCTTACAAATGTTGTGAAGCATTGCACAGACATCTGTTATCTTGCACGTTTTACCTGGGTTGAGACGCACCTCACTACGCAGGACATGAAATCTTTTAAATTGGCCAATGCCTCGTTCCACGATGTTGCCTGCCTTCCTATGAACTCTGGAAAAAAGGAGAAAGGAACTATATAAAACACTGATTTATAAATATCTACTTATATCAATCGACAGGAAGAGGCAGTAAACACCTGCCGAAACGATAATTACTCCCAGTGAGGTCTAAAGCACTGTTCAGAGGGTGCTGTGAACTTATCATTAAACCCAGCTGTGACCTCACTGACCGTTTCCCTTTGTGTCTCAAAACACAAGGGGGCAGTCACAGCCTGCCCTCTAAGGACAACTCTCTTCCTCTACACAAAACTACAAGCACCTAATAACACACACCCTTCACTCAAAAATTTCAAAATCATCATGGCGACTCCTACACCAGCCTCGGAGTCCCCATCTGGGGAGGGGACCATAAATGTCCCCATGTTGGACTGCCTTTCTGTTGACGACCCTAAGTGTCTTGACACCCCACTCAATTTTTTGTTCATTAATTTCTGCAACATTCGTGGCCTAAGATCTAATTTTCAATCTGTAGAATACCACCTCCTCTCTTCTAAACCTCATCTTCTTTTCCTCACTGAAACTCAGGTGTCTGAGGCAACTGACAGTAGCCTCTTTTCTGTTCCCTCCTACTTTCTCTATCCTCATTTTCGATCCAAAGCTGGATGTTGCGTTTATGTGCGCAAAGACTTAACCTGCTCTCGTGCCCACGATCTTGAATCTTTCGAGTTTTCCACCATCTGGCTACGACTACAGACTCACTCTCAAACTAAATTTATCTGTGCTGTATACCTCTCACCTAACTCCTCTGACTATAAGAAATTCTTTGACTATTTAACTTCCAAAGTGGAGCACATTCTGACCCTCTTCCCTTTTACAGAGATCTCCATTCTTGGAAACTTCAATGTTCACCACCAGATTTGGCTTTCCTCTCCCTTCACTGACCATCCTGGTGAACCAGCCTTCAACTTTGCTATCCTCCACGACCTAGAGTAATTGGTGCAACACCTTACTCGTATTCCTGACCGTCTTGGAGATACGCCCAACATTCTTGACCTTTTCCTGACCTCTAATCCTGCTTCTTATGTTTTCTGGCCTGACATCGCCTGTACTGTTCGTGCCTGCGAGCCATGTCAAGTGCCAATGCCGAACTAACTTGATATGTGACGGAACCCTTGATATGTGACGACAACCCCTCCAGGCCCTTTGAGTCCGTCTCTGCACGTCCGTCTTCACGCTCGCTGGGAAGTCCTTCCTCGTCATTGCGGACAGACTCTCAGGGTAGTCTGTAGTTGTCCTGTGTGGTGCGGACACCACCGCACCGCGCACCATCCATATGTTCTGCCGCTACTTCCGGGAAGTGGGTGTTCCCCTCCGCCTACGTACCGATGGCGGTCCCCAGTTCGCAAGCGCCGATTTCTAGAACAGGGGTTCTTAACCGGGGGTATCCATACCCCTTGGGGGTATGGGAATCAAAGGCCGGGGGTCTGGGACTCGATTTCTGGGTACTGGTAGTTTCCCCCTCTGCCAGTGCGATGCGCGCGCTACCTTACATGACGGCGGTTGACTCTTTCCAGTGTTTTAAATTTGGCCGTTGTCATCAGTTTTCAGTTGAGCTGTTGGCGTCGTGGAGAGACTATTTTTTCCGTCCATCTCTTATTCACATTTTCATGTGAGTGTATCTATATTTCTGTTATACATTGTGTGTGTGTGTGTGTGTGTTTGCTACACTATATTGCTAACGGGAGTTAGATCTCACGCTGTAGTAGCATATATATATATATATATATATATATATATATATATATATATATATATATATATATATATATATATATATAAACACATAATTATATAATAAAATAAATAAAAGATATATATATATATATATATATATATATATATATATATATATATATATATATATATATATATATATATATATATATATATCTTTTATTTATTTTATTATATAATTATGTGTTTATATTGTAGTACGAACAGTGTTATCTCTGTTGTGTTTGACAGTTTTTTTCTTTTTCTTTTCACAGATTTGATGGAAAATGTCGTCTGTCAAAAAAAGGAAATGGAATGATTCATATGTAGGTTTTGGTTTCACCTGCGTGACAGAACGAGATGGAACAGAAAGACCCCAGTGCATGCTGTGCAATTTAGTTATGAGCAATGGAAATTTGAAGCCATCAGGACTGAGGAAACATTTCGAAACCAAACACAGTAGTCATGTTGGCACATCACTTGAGGCTTTTAAGTTGAGAAGAGTTCGCTATGATCAGAAAGCAACTCTTTCATCATATGGGTTTTCTGCTCCAGGAAAACCTCTTCTGGAAGCCTCCTACAAAGTTTCGTACATGATTGTCAGAGAAAAGAAGCCCCACATAATAGGGGAGACCCTCGTAAAACCTTGTGCCCTGAAAATGGCAAAAATTATGCTGGGAGAGGAGGCCGCGAAGCAACTAAGTCAGGTCTCCTTGTCGAACGACACTGTACGCCAGAGAATTAAAGACATGAATGAAGACATAACAGCCCAAGTTGTCAACGAGATTAAACAAAGTCCTGCAAAAATCAGCATGCAGATCGATGAATCAACGGACGTGTCAAACCACAGTCAATTCCTTGTATTTGTACGATATGTACATGAAAAGAACATTAAGGAAGAGTTTTTATTCTGTAAAAGACTCGAAACAATAACCAAAGCAGTTGACATATTCAAACTGATCCAATCTTTTCTTGATCACCATGAGCTGTCATGGGATTTGATTGGGTCTATTTGTACGGATGGCGCTCCTGCCATGATTGGCAAAAAATCTGGATTCATTGCTATGGTCAAGGAGAAAGCTCCACATGTGCTCACCACACACTGTGTTCTACATCGCCAAGCTCTGGCATCCAAAACTTGCCAAAGAAACTTAAATAGGCGATGAGAATAGTTGTGCAAACAGTCAACTTTATTCGTGGACGTGCATTGAATCAGAGGCTGTTTAAAAAATTATGTGACGAGATTGGAGCGGAACACGGAGTGTTGCTGTACCACACAGAGGTACGTTGGCTGAGTCGTGGCAGTGTTTTCACACGTGTAGTGGAACTTCGCGATGAAATTCTCGAATTTCTGAAGCATCAACAGTCATCTCTAGCAAATCATTTTGAAGATGAGCAGTTTATTGTTAGCCTGGGTTATTTGGCTGATATTTTCAGTCTTCTCAATGATCTGAACACATCAATGCAGGGAAGGGATGTGGACATCATTCAAGCCAGAGGAAAAGTTGTTGCATTCACAAGGAAATTACCTATCTGGAGTCGCCGTGTTGAAAGCGGAAACCTGGCAAACTTTCCAATCCTTGACAATATCCTTATTGGAGATGGTAAAAAAAACTATCTGTAGAAATAATTCAAGAAATCAAGAATCATTTGGAAGTTCTAAGTGCAAATTTTGAGGGTTACTTTTCAGATATTGATGATCTTACCATGGAGTCGAGTTGGATACCAAATCCTTTCTCATTTGATATATCAAGAATGAGTGATAACGATTTATCAAAGGATGATTTCATTGAATTCCAAGAGAACCCAAGAAAGAAAGCTGATTTCGAAAGGGCTGGGATGGATGTCAAGCAGTTTTGGTGTGAACAAATCTCTGCTTACCCAAGTTTGGCAATTAGGGCAATGCATATTTTGGTTCCCTTCACAACTACGTATCTCTGTGAAACGGGCTTCTCTGCATTATTAAATATGAAATCAAAGTGGAGAAATCGACTTGATGTGTCAGATGACATGCGAGTAGCTTTGTCAGTAACTGTACCACGATTCCATGCTTTGATAGCACAAAAACAACAGCAAATATCTCACTAGATTAGTAAAAGTCTGTTTCATGTAGTCGAGGTACTAAAAACTTGCACATTTATGTTGTTCTTTTTTGTGTAATAAAACGAAACTGTAACTTTATTAATTTTGCTTTCAGTAAAAATAATATAATAAATTATCAATGGTTGTTTTTATGTAGTCGAGGTACTAAAAACTTGCATACTTATGTTCTGTTCTTTTTTACAAATAAAATGGAACTATAACTTTATTAATTTTGCTTTCAGTAAAAAAAAAAATAATAAAATGATCAATTGTTATGTTTTTATGTAGTCGAGGGACTAAAAACTTGCACATTTATGTTCTGTTCTTTTTTTTTTTTTTTGTATAATAAAACGGAACTATAACTTTATTAATTTTGCTTTCAGTAAAAAAATAAGAAAATTATCAATGGTTATGTTTTTTTCCTAGTAATCCGTATCTAAAGTACAGTAAATTCAAGCGATTGAAATACTCGTATCTGGAAGACATACTGGCAAATAATAGGATTGGTGATAATTATTTGAACAGTCAAGTGAAGGGGGTATGGGACCATATTCGACAATCCATTGGGGGTATGGAACCATCAAAAGGTTAAGAACCCCTGTTCTAGAACTTTATGGAGCGTTGTCAAGTCAGTGAAGCACCTCATCCTGAAGACAGCCCCCTCCGGCAACATTGACGCAGAAGAGTTCGCCAGAGGTCTCCTGGAGCTACGCAATGCTCCCAACTTCACAGGACGATCCCCTGCGCAACACCTGTATGCACTCTTCGCTCCTGCGTCCATGCCCACCTGGAATCCTTCTGCGCAAACTGGTAGGCCAAAACGAAGGACTGCAACCGTTGCGCTCCCCCCCGAGCTGCCCAGGTACAGGCTTGCTATGACCAGCACGCCCGACCCCTCCCCAAGGTGAGCACTGGGGCCACAGTCCGTATCCAGGACCCGACCTCTCTCCGCTGGGACAAGGTTGTCGTGGACATGGGCCGCGGCCTATTCTTGCCTTCCCAGAATATACAGCTCTCCATTTAATCTGTATACGGATGCTAGTGCGTTGGGCCCTGGTGCACTACTGATGCAAACTTAATGAAAGGGATAAACACAAAGTCGTAGGCTACGCGAGTAGAACATTAAATTCCGCTGAATTTAATTACTCAGTTAGTCATCAAGAAGTTATCACTATCGTTTGGGCATTATAATCATCCAAAGATATAATATTTTAATATCCAATAACCATTTATCCTAAACATACTGCCGTCACTAAACTTTTCAAGGGTAGAAAACTCTCAGGTAGAGTCGGTCGTTTGGATTCCAAGAATTTAGCCCAACTACAAAGTACGTGCAAGGTCAAGCCAACAGAGTGGCTGATTTGCTTTCTCATAACGTACCTGTAGGGTCATTAATACACCAGCCATCACCAATCCAAAATTCCACAATACATTAACTGACAAATGCTCAATGCCAACATGATGTATGCTGTAAAATTATTCATCCCCTTGAATCAGATGAGGTCAGTTTTACTATATTAAATACAGGTATATCACAATTCTTACTCAACAAAGATGGTCTCCTTTGCCACTACTGGCAGGATAAGAGCTACCCAGTTACACAAATGGTAATTCCGGAGGGATATTTATCTACCATCTTACAATTGCTACATGATTGATCATCTGTTGCCTGTCATCCGGGAAGGATTGTACCCTAACTGCTGTGCGTGTAAGTTATTATTGGTCAACTGTTCGTGTAGACATTGAAAATCATGTACTAAATGCGTACAGAATAAGGAAACGATGCTGAAGCCTGCACCAATTCTTGAGTATCTTTCACCCACTAAGCCCTGGGATGTAATGAGTATAGACCTTTTACTACTATCTCTTAGCCAACAAGGTTCTAGGTATTTGCTAGTCTGCATTGATAATTTTTCTCGCTATGTCGTAGTAGCGTCCCTGAAGGAAAAGACTACAGCTGCTGTCGGCCACGCCCTTGTTAGCAGTTTATTTTTGGTTTACTCAATACATCAAGTTTTATTGAGTGATAACAGGACGGAGTTTCGCCAACGCACTACTATAAAAAAATATGCTGTTTATAATGCATAATAAGAAAATATATAACAACTCACCGCCCTGCGAGCAGTGGACTAGTAGAGCGTTCTGATAGAAAAATTCAGAAAGTCCTGCGACCGGTATTAGGAAATTTGTTAGACATCTGGGTAGATTGGTTACCCTATGTTGCTTCCTGTATAAACGGCAGTGTTTGTGGATCAACAGTGCACACTCCCCATTATATTGTGTACGGGCAATAATTGAGGCTACCATATGATCTTGACAAATTGATTGATTTATTGATTTGATTTATGGCGTCGCAACATTGCGGTCATATGGCACCGCTACAAACGTTTAAAAGCGACAAAAATTGAAGTTCTTAAAACATCTGTATTAAAAACATAATTATAGATATGGTGAAAAGGTCACTATAAAAGCAAACGTAAAAAAGGAAATGCGAAAAGCCATACAATAAATAAAGTGATAAAAATGAGAGGGTTAATATAGTAATGTTTTAATTTAAAGTGAGGAGGTGCTGACCCCAATGACCCACACCACTGTGTCTGTCGTTGACGTTCCGTTCCCAAGACACTGACCCCACTGACCAAGATATCTGGCGTTATTCTTTACGTACCCAAGACTGACCCAGATATCTGGCGTTGTTCGTTACGTGCTCAAGACACTGACACCACTGACGCACTCCCTAAGACCTGACGTTGTTCGTTACATATCTTCTTTACTTTTCGTCATGTTCTCCCAGTGCAAAAACAAAGTTCTGTCCAATACTATATTATTAAAATGTAATTTATAATTTAATTAGAAGACCAGCCTTCTCCACAAAATTAAGGACCTCATGTCCCGGGGAGAGAGTCCTCTCTCCAAGTATGAGCGGCATCTGGAAAATCCCATCCTCATTGCGGCAATGGAAAAGATATCGCTCCCGTAGCTCCACCAGACTGGGACACTCCAATAAAAAGTATCGGACTGTAAGGAGCTAAGCAGTCATCACACAATGGTTGGATTTCCCAGGACATAACTGAGACTTGTGACCCGTCAGGAGACGGGCCAGTGCAGCACAGAAGTTATCTCACCCATCTTAGTGGTGGCAACTAAACCCTCCCACCTGGCCTGTCAACTGGCAAAAACTGCCACCTTTATACTGGAGTATAAGTTAGGATAGGGAATGGGGTTGGAAGAAAACAACCCGAGTTGACGCCTCTTTAGCCAGCCTATCGCTCTTCTCATTCCCCTGAACTCCATTATGTGCAGGGGCCCAGCGTGACATGATAGCCCAAACGTGACATGATAGCTTCTACTCTGTAAAAGGTATAGCCACTCTAAAATCGATTAAACAAGTGGGTGAAGGGAAGAAGGGCTAAAATATTAAAAGAACAATGCAAGAATCACTAACAAATGTGAAACATGGGGTGGGAAGAGTAAAAATGATAAAAAAAATAAATAAATAAAATAACAGAGGCAACACCTGGGGGGCTACCGCCTCGACGGTATAAAGAAAAGGTAACACCAAATCCTTCTCGATCTTCAGATTTTGAAACATCCGTAAATACAAGGATGTAATCGGAATGTGTGGAATAGTGCTCTAAGAATAATGCTCAGGACTCATAATCCGGTAATAAGTTCTTATTAGGGATAGCAGGGCCGCAAAAAGAAATATTTGGGAATTGATAGTAAAGTAGTGCAGAAACAAAGGGTACATTTACTATCGCCATAGCAGATGCAAACTTCACACTAAAAAGGTTTAGGCAAACTCGCGTGAGGCGGGAGTCGGGAAGACGTTAAACAGGATACTAGCACCATACTATTAAAGACTGGCGATGCAAGTTCAACGGAAGGACACCAGCCTCCACCAGTAAGCTAGGAATTGAGGATTAGCAGAATCCACCAGATGACAAGCGAACACCGGGATGGTGCACCGAGTCCAACACACGAAGCCGAGCCTTAGTAGCAGAGGAATAAACCTCACAACCATACTGTAACTTTAGAAGAATAAGAGTTCGGTGCAAAAGAAAGAGGGTTTATCTATCAGCTCCCCAAGAGGTATAAGCCAAGATGCTAGGGAGTGACAACGCCTTCATATATGCTGCCTTAATATAACGAAGGTGAGGTACCCAAGTCAAACGTCTGCCAAATACAAGTCCCAGGACTTGTATTTGGCAGAACCCTAATAAGAATATATATATATATATATATATATATATATATATATATATATATATATATATATATATATATATATATATATATATATATATATGTAGATATAGATAGATAGATAGATAGACTTATAAATAGATAGATAGATAGATAGATAGACAAATAGATAGATTGATAGATAGATATAGATAGATAGACATATAGATAGATAGATAGATAGACAAATAGATAGATAGATAGATATAGATCGATAGGTAGATAGATAGCTTAGTAGGTAGACAGATAGATAGATAGATAGATCTGGGTTATGGTGAGCACCACGAAGTTGGCAAAAATGTATGGCTACAATCTTAAAAACTGAAAAACAAAATCTCCGAGTTGTCGCCCAGTGAGAAATCCCATTAACTACTAAGTGCAATTTCCTCTTAATCAAAGGCATCGGCGCAGCAGAAAAGGAGATCGAAAAGTCATCGACATAATAAGCTACCAAGAACTCCTTCCGGAATTCCACGAATGGAATTCAGCGAAAAGTGTGCAACTTGTAGCGGGACACAAGTCACCGCTCCTAGCACTCCGTTTTCTGCTATCACCCTTCCGTTTTCACTCTCTCTTCTGCACAGACTTTTTGTCTTTCATATCTTTTTCATCACTTTATACATATCTCTTACCTTACACATTCTGTGCACGCTCTTTGACACATGTGTTACACATCTTCTCATTACATCATATTACTCCTTTCTTCACACAGACATACACACACACATACACTCCCTTTTTCCATAATTTTGTGTACATCATTTTTTATTATGTTAGTAATTTTTGTATATATTGTTCATGTTTTTACTGAATAAACAGAGAATACCCAGGCTAAGTTTCCTTTGCCAGAGCTACACTGTTATGACACTGGAAACTGTTACCCTTCAAGGACTAAACACTGCTATGACCAAGAGTCATAGTTGGGAGCCTACACTTCTTGCTTGATCAACTTCCGGGCGGCCAAGTAGCACCTCACCTTCGCTACAATTGGTGACCCCGTTGTTCCGGAGTGAGCAGCCAAGTCCACCCTGCTGCTATCCTCCAACCACCTGGCCACGGCGACGCGGTCGGCTACGGGCGAATCTTCCGGCAGCTGCCCCTTCGCCGGTGTCGCCGCCTCCAGCAGCAGACCCCGGCCCCCGCAGCCTCACCGACGCTGCCTGGCCGCCACCCCGCCGGCCGCCGCCCCCAGCCGCCCATATGCCGCCCCCAGCCGCCTGTATGCCGCTCCCCGCCGCCCGGCCGCCCTCACGGCGCCCCCCCCTGCGGCACTCTCCAGGTGGCCCTCGCCACTGGCCAGCAGTCTCTCCCAGTCGCGGACGCTCCTCCACGTAACTTCTGCCGGCCCCTCCAGTTCCTGCTGTTACCTGGAGCCCTCCCACTGGCCTCGTTCCGTCTCCATCTACAGCTCTTCATTGGAGATTACCTACGGTCCATCGCCCAGGATTAACACTGTCATCCGTGGATTACTTATAGTGCAGTGCCAAGGATAACGTACAGTTCGTTCAGTGGTGAGTGAAGTGACATTGCCCCAATTTGGCATCTCTCACCGCTGTGGCACCCGGTCACACCGGCGCCTCACGCCTTCACTCCTCACCGCTGTGGCTCCCGGACTTTCTGGCGCCTGTAGTGTACTTTACACAGTCACGTAGTGGTCCACTCAGCACAATGCCTGATGACGTCGACTCCGTAGCCTCCATCTCAGCAGAAGACAGTACCAAGCAACTTGTTGAGCTCGTCTCACAGCTTAGACTTGAAGTGAGAGATCTTCGGAGAGAGGTCAGAGAACACTCATGCTCACGTTCGCGTTCTTCCTCCAGACACCACTTCTGGCGCCGCCAGCGTTCAAAGAGTAAGACGCCGGAGACTTCTAGTTTCTGCTACTACCATCAAGAGTTCGGGAAAGACGCAAGAAATTGTAAGGCTCCCTGTACCTTCGCCAAATCTTTAAACCCCAACAGCGAGCACTAGCGGCGCATAGTGTTCGCGACACCTCGTCTGCGCTACTGAAGTTGTATGACCCTCTCTCCCGGACCAAGTTCCTCATCGACTCTGGTGCAGACGTCAGTATTCTCCCTGACCCTGGTGTACACCGCACGTTGCCTCCCCTCCTTCACCTTCACGCCGCCAATGGTACGGAGATTCCTGTGTACACGCGACGCACCTTGCAACTTCACCTGAACCTCCGCCGTACCTTCGAGTGGACGTTCTACGTAGCAGCTGTCACGCAACCAATTCTAGGTGCTGACTTCCTCCGACACTTCGGTCTCCTAGTGGACATCAAGGGTCGGAAGCTGCTCGATCCTCTCACCTCAGTCACAACAAAGGGACAGGTCACTCATGGTGAGAGCACACAGATCTCCCTCGTCAAGGCAGACCACCAGTTCTCCTCCCTGCTGAAGTCCTTCCCTACGCTGACGCAGCCGTACTCAGCCACCAAGCCGGTCACACACCACGTCTCGCACCACATCGAGACCAAGGGACCTCCTACCCACGCCAAGGCCCGCCGCCTAGCTCCAGAGCGCGCCAGACAAGCCAAGGCAGAGTTCAAGTCCCTCATTCAGCAAGGCATCATACGGCCCAGCTCCAGCAACTGGTCTTCCGCTCTCCACATCGTGCCTAAGAAAAATGGCGAACTACGACTATGTGGAGACTACCGCGCTCTCAACTCGCGCACCGTCGAGGACAGGTACCCAGTGCCTAACATCCAGGAGTTCTCTTCTCAGCTCTCCGGTTGCACCTACTTCTCGAGGATCGACCTTGTGAAAGCTTTTCACCACATCCCCGTCCATCCAGCGGACATTCCGAAGACTGCTCTCATCACACCCTTCGGATTGTTCGAGTACATCAGGATGCCCTTTGGTTTGAGGAATGCCGCTCAAACCTTCCAACGCTTCATTGACGAAGTCCTTCGAGGTCTCCCCTTCTGCTTCGCGTACATCGACGACCTCCTCATCGCCAGTCCTGACGCAGAGACGCACCAACAGCACCTCCAGTAAGTACTCACCCATTTGCAAGACTACGGGGTGCAAGTCAACGTCGACAAGTCTGTGTTTGGGGTCCCCTCCATCACCTTCCTTGGCCACACTGTCTCCTTGGAAGGCATCACTCCACTGCAAGAAAAGTGCGAGTCCATCCAGAACTTCCCCAAGCCTACAACACAGCGCCAACTCAAGCAATTCCTGGGGATGCTGAACTACTACAACCGCTTCATCCCCAGCTGCTCACTACTTCTTCAGCCGCTCTACGCGATGATCAAGCCTTGCAAGAGAGTACAGTCCATCTCCTTAGTCTGGACTCCAGCCACTGAGGAAGCTTTCACAGCAGCAAAACAAGCTCTCAGCTCCGTCTCACCTCTCAGCTTCCCTGCCCCAGATGGCATCATCTCTATCGCCACAGACGCTTCTGACATCGGCATCGGAGCAGTTCTACAGCAGTATGTCGACGGAGGTTGGAAACCGCTCTCTTTCTTCTCAAAGAAATTTAACAAGGCGGAATCCAAGTACAGTACTTACGACAGGGAACTTCTCGCCGTCTACAAGGCCATCAAGCGTTTCCGGTACTTCGTGGAAGGTCGCAACTTCCATGTATACACCGACCACAAGCCACTCACTTCGAAGTCCCTGCACATCAAGACCTCCTGTTCACCGCGACAACTGCGTCACATCGACTTCATCTCGCAGTTCACCACGGATTTGCGCTATGTCAAAGGTGAACACAACGCCCCAGCTGATGCTCTCTCGCGCAACATCTCTGCTGTGTCATCTTCTCCCATTGACTACACTGCCATCGCTGCTGACCAGGCCAACGATGAAGAGCTGCGGCAACTCCAAGACAACCCCGCACTACAGATGAAGAAGATACAACTCCCAGGAACCACAGTGCACGTTTACGCTGACACTTCCACCGATTCCTGTCGGCCCTACCTGCCGAAGACCCACCGGTATCGTGTTTTTCGTCAGCTGCACGACCTCTCCCACCCTGGCATCCGAGCATCTCAGCAGATGATGACCTCACGCTTCATCTGGTCTGGCATCAACAAAGACGTCAAGCTGTGGACCCGCACATGTGTCAAGTGCCAAGCCTCCAAGGTGTGGCGACACACACGCTCTCCTGCGGCCGCCTTCACTCCAGTCTCTTCACGGTTCGACCACGTGCATGTCGACCTCGTTGGACCACTACCCTACTCTGACGGTTACCGGTACCTTCTCACCTGCGTCGACCGCTTCACACGCTGGCCGGAAGCTGCACCTTTGGCTGACATCACAACGGACTCCGTCGCACGTGCCTTCATCACTACTTGGATCTCCAGGTTCGGTGTCCCTCTCAGCCTCACTTCTGACCGTGGCAGCCAGTTCGAGTCCAGTATGTGGAACAAGGTGATGTCACTACTAGGCATCCAACGCTTCAGGACAGCCAGTTACCACCCGCAGGCAAACGGCACCGTTGAGAGATTCCACCGTCAGCTGAAGTCTTCCTTAGCTGCCTCTGCCACACGTGCAGACTGGTTCCAGGCACTTCCTCTCGTCCTCCTTGGCATACGGACATCACTAAAGGAAGACCTACACCACTCCTCCGCCGAGCTCGTTTATGGTACCAAGCTCAGGTTATCTGGCGAACTCCTAACTCCTGCACCTCGCTCTACTCCTTGCAGCGTTCAGGACTTTGCTGCCAACCTCTCTGACTGCATGCAGCGTCTGCAGCCTGTCCAGCCTCGCACGTCTCCCTCCAAGACTTTTGTCAGCCAAAATCTGGACACTTGCACGCACGTGTTCGTCAGGGTTGACGCTGTGAAGAAGCCTCTGCAGCAGCCCTACCAAGGCCCCTTCAAAGTCCTGAGCAGGAGGAGAAAGACGGTCACTGTGGACAAGGATGGTAAGGCTGACACCATCTCCATCGACCGAGTCAAGCCTGCCTACCTCCTTCACAGTGACCCGACCGTCATCAACACCATCGGCCAGAACGTCGCCACCAACACCACTCGGCACCAGAAGAAGGTTACGTTCCTCCTCCCTCGTCACTAGGGGGGGAATACTGTAGCGGGACACAAGTCACCGCTCCTAGCACTCCGTTTTCTGCTATCACCCTTCCGTTTTCACTCTCTCTTCTGCACAGACTTTTTTGTCTTTCATATCTTTTTCATCACTTTATACATATCTCTTACCTTACACATTCTGTGCACGCTCTTTGACACATGTGTTACACATCTTCTCATTACATCATATTACTCCTTTCTTCACACAGACATACACACACACATACACTCTCTTTTTCCATAATTTTGTGTACATTTTTTATGATGTTAGTAATTTTTGTATATATTGTTCATGTTTTTACTGAATAAACAGAGAATACCCAGGCTAAGTTTCCTTTGCCAGAGCTACACTGTTATGACACTGGAAACTGTTACCCTTCAAGGACTAAACACTGCTATGACCAAGAGTCATAGTTGGGAGCCTACACTTCTCGCTTGAGCAACTTCCGGGCGGCCAAGTAGCACCTCACCTTCGCTACAAACTTGCGACACACGATCTTCAAGTGGGCTAACTCCCGACAGATCGCCACCAACCATAACTGTAAAAAAATAAATAAATAAATAATAAAATGAAATAGATAAAATAAAAATAAATAAATAAATAAAAATAAAAACTGTTTTATAAAAATACAGAGACGACCACAGAGACCAAACTCAGAAAACTAAGTAAATTGTCATAACGCCAGGCTGTGTAGTAAGCTTTATTTAAATAAAAAAAAAAGACTGACATGGTGTTCCTTATTAGCAAATGCCTCACAAATGGAAGATTCAGGAGACAATAAAACATCAGTCATAGATCGCAATTTCCGGAAACCATACTGAACAGGAGACAAGTGATTGCCTCTCTCCAAGTACCACGTAAACCTGATATTTGCCATCTATTCTAGCAACTTATAAATGCATGAAGTTAAAGAAATGGGGCGATAATAGGTTTAGTTGGATCCTTTTTTAGAGACACTTGCAAAGTGCTCAGCAAGTAGGTCGAGAACTGTCTTTGGGTCTGTCACCGTGCCCCTATCATAGGATAAAACAGGTGGGGGAGAAGCAGAGTACTTCCCAGATATTTTGCAGATTCAGTTGATGGCCTCGGTGAGCGGTGTGCAAACTGTGATGGAAGAGACATAACTCTTCCAAGACTCCTGCCGAGCCTTCTTTAATGTGCGGCGAACATGGGCACGTGCTTGTCGAAAAGTCTCCAAGGAGTACACGTCCCCACGATGCTGTCGAAGGCCAGAAATGGCAGCATGCTTTTCTCGAGCAGCGGCTGTAGAATCCACATTCCATCATGGAACAGGACGTTTAGGAAACGGGCCATAGGTCTTAAGATTGGACTGAATAGCACCGGAGTGCAAGACATCAGTGCATGCTGCAACCTCATCACAGTTTCCCCCTGTGAGCGGGCAAGAGTGCTGGGATTCTTGATACTTTTGTTTTATGTTCAAGGGGCACCGGCCATAGTTAAAAAATCTGATAAAAAAGAGATAAATAAATAAAAGGCCCACCGAGATGCCAGTCTCCGAATAGGGTTCAAAGCGATAGTCAAAAATGGAAGGGTAAGTGTCTTCAAACCTTCCTCTTCAAGAAGCTCAAGTCATAGGAAAGTGGCAATACATAAACAAGAAACAGGCAGGGAGTTCCAGACTTTACGAGAGAAAGGCATGAATGACTGAGAATAATGATTAAGTCTTGCATCAAAGAGGTAGACAGAGTAGGGGTGAGAGAAAGAAGAGTCTTGTGCAGCGAGGCCGAGGGAGGAGGGGAGGCATGCAGTTAGCAAGATCAGAAGAGCAGTTAGCATGAAAATAGTGATAGAAGACAGCTAGATATGCAACATTGCGGCAGTGAGAGAGAGGCTGAAGACAGTCAGTTAGAGGAGAGGAGTTGATGAGACAGGTAAGCTTTTGATTTCACCCTATCTAGAAGAGCGGTATGAGTGGAAAACGCCTAGACATGTGAAACATACTCGATACATGTACAGAGTTAACAGCTGGAAGGGTGAGAAAAACTGGCGGAGACGTCTTAGAACACCTAACTTCATAGAAGCTGTTTTAGCTAGAAATGATATGTGAAGTTTCCAGTTTAGATTATAAGTAAAAGACAGACGGAGAATCTTCAGTGTTGAAGAAGGGGACAGTTGAGTGTCATTGAAGATGAGGGGATAGTTGTCTGGAAAGTTGTGTCGAGTTGATAGATGGAGGAATTGAGTTTTTTGAGGCATAATACTAAGTTTGCTCTGCCCCAATAAGAAATTCTGGAGAGATCAGAAGTCAGGCATTCTGTGGCTTCCCTGCGTGAACTGTTTACTTTCTGAAGAGTTCGACGTCTATAAAAAAGCGCAGGGTGGTATCCAGAGGTGGATACGACAAGAAGTTTGGTTTACAAGATCATTCATTAATAATAGGAAGAGAGATGGTGAGAGGATCAGACTCTGAGGAACACCACTGTTAGTGGATTTACGAGAAAAATAGTGACCGTCTGTAGAACTACAGCAGCAATAGAACGGTCAGAAAGGAAACTTGAGATAAAATTACAGAGAGAAGGATAGAAGCCGTAGGAGGGTAGTTTGGAAAGCAAAGCTTTGTGCCAGACTCTATCAAAAACCTTTTGCTATGTCTAAGGCAACAGCAAAAGTTTCACCAAAATCTCTAAAAGAGAATGACCAAGACTCAGTAAGGAAAGCCAGAATATCACCAGTAGACCGGCCTTGACGGAACCCATACTGGCGATCAAAGAGAAGGTTGTGAAGTAATAGATGTTTAAGAATCTTTCTGTCCACGATAAATTAGAAAACTCTAGATAAGCAGGAAATTAAGTAATAGGACGGTAGTTTGAGGGATTAGAACGGAAACCCTTTTTAAGAACAGGTTGAATTTAAGCAAACTTCCAGCAAGAAGGAAAGAGTTTGACTAGGCAAGGTGCACGCACGGAGGCGTAGTTTCGGAGAACAATAGAAGGGACCCCATCAGGTTCATAAGCCTTCCGAGGGCTTAGGCCACTGCGGGCATGAAAAAACATCGCTGCAAAGAATTTTAATAGGTAGCATGAAGTACTCAGAAGATGGAGGATTTTCATCCATGGTAGAGTTCTTAGCAAAGGTTTGAGTGAAGGGTTTATCTTTAGAGATAGATGTGATAGCAGTGATGCTATATGGTTGAAACAAAGGAAGGAAAGAAGATGCAATGTTATTGGAGATATTTTTGGATAGGTGCCAGAAATCACGAGGGGAGTTAGATCTTGAATGATTTTGACACTTTCTATTAATGACGGAGTTCTTGGCTAGTTGAAGAACAGATTCAGCATGATTTCGGGTAGAAATATAAAGCACATGAGATTCTGGTGATGGAACGCTCAAGCGTCTTTTGTGGGCCACCTCTCTATCATGTATAGCACGAGAACAAGCTGTAATAAACCAAGGTTTGAAAGTTTAGATCGTGAAAAAGAGTGAGGAATGTACGCCTTCATGCCAAACACTATCACCTCTGTTATGCTTTCGGCACACAAAGACGGGTCTCTGACAAGGGAGCAAAAGTCATACCAAGGAAAATCAGCTTAATACCTCCTTGGGTCCCCCAAACTAGCAGAGGCAAAATGCCAGAGGCACCTTCACTTAGGGGGATCCTGAGGAGGGACTGGAGCGGAAGGACAAGACCCAGATATGAGACTGTGATCGGAGAAGGCCAACGAAGATAGGGTAACAGCATAAGCAGGATCAGAGGTCAGGAAAAACTCAAGAATGTTGGGCATATCTCCAAGACGGTCAGAAATACGAGTAGGGTGTTGCACCAATTGCTCTAGGTCGTGGAGGATAGCAAAGTTGAAGGATAGTTCACCAGGATGGTCAGTGAAGGGAGGGAAAACCAAAGCTGGTGGTGAACAATGGAGTCTCCAAGAATGGAGATCTCTACAAAAGGGAAGAGAGTCAGAATGTGCTCCACTTTGGAAGTTAAGTAACCAAAGAATTTCTTATAGTCAGAGGAGTTAGGTTAGAGATAGATAAATTTAGTTTGAGAGTGAGAGTTGTAGCCAGATGGTGGAAAACTCGGAAGATTCAAGAGCGTGGGCACGAGAGCAGGTTAAGGTGTTGGGCACATAAACGCAACATCCAGCTTTGGATTGAAAATGAGGATAGAGAAAGTAGGAGAGAACAGAAAAGGGGCTACTGTCAGTTGCCTCAGACACTTGAGTTTCAGTGAGAAGATGAGGTTTAGAAGAGGAAAGGTGGTGTTCTACAGATTGAAAATTAGATGTTAGATCGCGAATGTTGCAGAAGTTAATGAAGAAAAAGTTGAGGGGGGTGACAAGACACTTAAGGTCCACTCCCCAGATGGGGACTCCGAGTCTGGTGTAGGAAGGAAGAGTGTGTGGAGGAAGAGAGTTGTCTTTAGAGAGCAAGCTGTGACTGCCCCCTTGTGTTGTGAGACACAAAGGGAAACAAACGTCCAGTGAGATCACAGGTGGGTTAAATGATAAGTTCAGAGCATCCACTGATCCAGTGCTTTAGACCTCACTGGGAGTAATTATCGTTTCGGTAGGTGCCTAAAGGTAAAACTTTCTAGTTAAAATCAAGAAAAGAATTAGAGATACAGAGAAAGAGAGATCTATTGTTGTAAAAGTAACGGTTTGACTGTGGAAATGGGTCACATCTCCAGTTTAAATTCTCCAATTCTGACTCCTCGATAAAACAAGCAATTAAAATTAAAAGACTATGGGGGTTGAGAGCGTCATCATTCCACAAAGAATGGCAACCATTGAAGACTTCCAATGAAATAAGAGGAAAAAGAAGAGTGTTTAAAAGATTATCAAGTTCATTTCTCTCGATAGGTACACTGGGAGGCAGAAAGACACTACACAATGAATAAAAACGATTTATAAAAATCTTAATTGCAACAATCTGCAGTGGCGAGTGAATCTGTAGGTGGATAAAAGGAATATCATTGCCAATAAAGATGGTAGTGCTTCTGTGGTTGCTCTGATCAGAAGATGAAGTGGAAAAGAAAGCAGGAGGACCCAGGAGGACGAAAGTGATTTGATTCTCCGAGCATTGTCTTTTAAACAACTTTTTTTAAACAGGAGAAAACCTAGAGATGAAAACCCAGTCTTCCTCCCAGGAGGCACGCAAACCACTGCAATTCCAATGTAAAATTTTTGAATGCTAGTATTATGAGGGGATTTTCAGAGAAGGTCCAGAGAAAAGCTTCCCTTTTGCCTACCTGACTAGGTACCTTATCTAGTTCCACGATACCTGTAAGGGCGTAGAAAACTGAAATTGACTAGCAAGTGTGGGGATAGCTATTCGCACACGAGTATCTGAAACTCCTGAACAGATTGGAGGAAGAGGATTTTCGACAGAGATGTACTGGTGTCGCTCTTGAAGGAAGACTTATTTAGAAGACGGGGAGAGAAACCCTCTACGTCCTTTTTTTTTTTCGGATGTGGAGGAATCACTTTGATATATAACGTCATCTGACGCCCCGAAAGGGATCTTTCCAGGGGAAACGCACGTCGAGTCTAGGGACTCGGCAGATCCCCGGGAACGTTTTTGGTGGGAATGAGGAGAAAGCGTGGGAGAGTTTTTAGTGTCTGTGGAGGCTTAAAAGTCTTGGGAGTCGTTCATGGATGAGAGTCCATGGGAGCGTGGACTTCAGGAATATGAACTTTTGTACAGGGAGAGTGTGATGCAACTGGTGGAAATGCAGTGGAGGTGTTTGCTGTAAAGGAGGAGGGCGGCTTGGCTGAAGATGCTTATCTGTGATATCCTTCAAAACAGAGAACTTGTTGCTGACGGAAAATGAAAAAGTAATATTTTCACAAAGACAGGAGGAAACAATTGATGGTTGAAAGAGGTGGAGAGGTGTTACAACATTATTAGCTGTGGTGGAGGTGAAAGAACTGGAGTGGAGGGAGGAGGCACCTCCATCTGTCTGAGAAGTTCTCACCTGGCACTACCTAAACTTATAAACTGAGAATTAGCCAGTTAAAGGATGTCCTGCTCGAGACGGTACCTCTTGCATTGTCGGGAACATCTCAGGCGAGCCTCTCTGCAGTAGAAGCAGTAGGGTTGCGATTTGCATTCAGGAGAATGGTGACAATCAAGGGCTGAGCAGTGACTGCACCGGGGACGATTTTGACAGTAATTTCTCCCATGACCGAACTCATAATACCAGTAGCATTTTAAAGGATGGTCAACAAATGCCTTTACTGGAAGAGAAAGAGGGCCGATCTTTACACGTTGAGGGAGAACAGAACAGTAAAAAGTGAGCAGAATCATGTTATTTTTTTCTCTAATCTTGACCACTCGTTGAACATTATCTGGACATAACTGAAGGATGTCACCTTCTTAGAATTCATATAGGTCCTGGTTGTAAATATGTTCTTTACAGTAACTGAATGTTCGGTGTGTCTTAATGAATTCGAAGATCCCATCAGAAGGGCAAGGCAGATGGAGGAGCATTATCACCTGCATTAAATCTATGCATTAAAAGCTATGATCAAGACACCTTTACCATATTTCTTGATATTTATAGGGAGGATTCCAATTTCCCTTTCTAGGTATTTGGCACATGGATAAAGTTACCTCGACCTTCCCTATAATATGCTACAAACCAGTAGGATGTAGATGGGTAGCGATATTTAGGGGTACGTTCTTCAGCATCAAAGACATTAGGACAATAATGATTCTCACTCTCAACTATGTTGCTATATCGAATGACCGCAGCAATTAAGGTTGTCTCCAAAACGCTGGGAATTTATTGCCTCAGAACAGCGTTGGCAGCAACGTCTGATGTAAATGTTCCCATAATATCGATTAGAGACAATCGCCGTCATATATGAGACGGATACAGAGAACTGTTCCACAGGGCTTGAAAACTGAATGAATAGCACGACGATATAACATGGAGGTATAAATATTAAACATCATAAGAATATCAAGACAAAATAAAGCAACTGACCCAAGGGGTCCAGGGGCCAAGGAAGACCGCCTACCGGGGTTAAGAGGGGGACGAGCGCTGGTCACAGTGAACATAAGAACATAAGAACATAAGAACATAAGAAATTAGGGAAGCTGCAAGAAGCGACCAGGCTTATACGTGGCAGTCCCTATATGAAATATACCTACCTATTTCCACCTATCATCCCCATTCATAAACACGTTTAATCTTCTCTTAAAGCTCCCTATTGTCCCAGCACTAACAACATGCTTAATGGGTCCGTCCACTCATATACCACTCTATTTGAAAACCAATTTCTTCCTATCTCTTTCCTAAACGTAAATTTTTTTTAAGCTTGAACCCGTTATTTCTTGTTATATTCCGGTTGCTGATCCTAAGAATTTTGCTTACATCCCTCTTGTTATAACCCTTATACCACTTGAAGACTTCTATCAGGTCCCCTCTTAACCCATCTCTAAATAATGTAAATTTAACATCTTCAATCTCGCCTCGTAAGGAATACGCCCCTGTATTCTTTTAGTCATCCTCCTCTGTATTGATTCTAATAGACCTATATCTTTCCTGTGATGTGGGGACGAGAACTGCACAGTGTAGTCTAGATGAGGTCTGACCAGCGCCAAATATAAATTTAATATTACTTCGGGCCTTCTACTTACAACACTCCTAAAAATGAATCCTAATACCCTATTTGCCCTTTTTTTTTTTTTTTTTTTTTATGTAGGAAGGATACTGGCCAAGGGCAACAAAAATCTAATAAAAAAAAATGCCCACTGAAATGCCAGTCCCTAAAAGGGTCAAAGCAGTGGTCAAAAATTGGTGGATAAGTGTCCTGAAACCTCCCTCTTGAAGGAATTCAAGTCATAGGAAGGTGGAAATACAGAAGCAGGCAAGGAGTTCCAGAGTTTACCAGAGAAAGGGATGAATGATTGAGAATACTGGTTAACTCTTGCGTTAGAGAGGTGGACAGAATAGGAGTGAGAGAAAGAAGAAAGTCTTGTGCAGCGAGGCCGCGGAAGGAGGGGAGGCATGCAGTTAGCAAGATCAGAAGAGCAGTTACCATGAAAATAGCGGTAGAAGACAGCTAGAGATGCAACATTGAGGCGGTGAGAGAGAGGCTGAAGACAGTCAGTTAGAGGAGAGGAGTTGATGAGACGAAAAGCTTTTGATTCCACCCTGTCTAGAACAGCAGTATGAGTGGAACCCCCCCAGACATGTGAAGCATACTCCATACATGGACGGATAAGGCCCTTGTACAGAGTTAGCAGCTGGGGGGGGTGAGAAAAACTGGCGGAGACGTCTCAGAACACCTAACTTCATAGAAGCTGTTTTAGCTAGAGATGAGATGTGAAGTTTCCAGTTCAGATTATAAGTAAAGGACAGACCGAGGATGTTCAGTGTAGAAGAGGGGGACAGTTGAGTGTCATTGAAGAAGAGGGGATAGTTGTCTGGAAGATTGTGTCGAGTTGATAGATGGAGGAATTGAGTTTTTGAGGCATTGAACAATACCAAGTTTGCTCTGCCCCAATCAGAAATTTTAGAAAGATCAGAAGTCAGGCGTTCTGTGGCTTCCCTGCGTGATATGTTTACCTCCTGAAGGGTTGGACGTCTATGAAAAGACGTGGAAAAGTGCAGGGTGGTATCATCAGCATAGGAGTGGATAGGACAAGAAGTTTGGTTTAGAAGATCATTAATGAATAATAAGAAGAGAGTGGGTGACAGGACAGAACCCTGAGGAACACCACTGTTAATAGATTTAGGAGAAGAACAGTGACCGTCTACCACAGCAGCAATAGAACGGTCAGAAAGGAAACTTGAGATGAAGTTACAGAGAGAAGGATAGAAACCGTAGGAGGGTAGTTTGGAAATCAAAGCTTTGTGCCAGACTCTATCAAAGGTTTTTGATATGTCCAAGGCAACAGCAAAAGTTTCACCAAAGTCTCTAAAAGAGGATGACCAAGACTCAGTAAGGAAAGCCAGAAGATCACCAGTAGAGCGGCCTTGACGGAACCCATACTGGCGATCAGATAGAAGGTTGTGAAGTGATAGATGTTTAAGAATCTTCCTGTTGAGGATAGATTCAAAAACTTTAGATAAGCAGGAAATTAAAGCAATAGGACGGTAGTTTGAGGGATTAGAGCGGTCACCCTTTTTAGGAACAGGTTGAATGTAGGCAAACTTCCAGCAAGAAGGAAAGGTAGATGTTGACAGACAGAGCTGAAAGAGTTTGACTAGGCAAGGTGCAAGCACGGAGGCACAGTTTCGGAGAACAATAGGAGGGACCCCATCAGGTCCATAAGCCTTCCGAGGGTTTAGGCCAGCGAGGGCATGGAAAACATCATTACGAAGAATTTTAATACGAGGCATGAAGTAGTCAGAGGGTGGAGGAGAGGGAGGAACAAGCCCAGAATCGTCCAAGGTAGAGTTTTTAGCAAAGGTTTGAGCAAAGAGTTCAGCTTTAGAAATAGATGTGATAGCAGTGGTGCCATCTGGTTGAAGTAGAGGAGGGAAAGAAGAAGAAGCAAAGTTATTGGAGATATTTTTGGCTAGATGCCAGAAATCACGAGGGGAGTTAGATCTTGAAAGGTTTTGACATTTTCTGTTAATGAAGGAGTTTTTGGCTAGTTGGAGAACAGACTTGGCATGGTTCCGGGCAGAAATATAAAGTGCATGAGATTCTGGTGAAGGAAGGCTTAAGTACCTTTTGTGGGCCACCTCTCTATCATGTATAGCACGAGAACAAGCTGTGTTAAACCAAGGTTTAGAAGGTTTAGGACGAGAAAAAGAGTGAGGAATGTACGCCTCCATGCCAGACACTATCACCTCTGTTATGCGCTCAGCACATAAAGACGGGTCTCTGACACGGAAGCAGTAGTCATTCCAAGGAAAATCAGCAAAATACCGCCTCAGGTCCCCCCAACTAGCAGAGGCTAAACGCCAGAGGCACCTTCGCTTAGGGGGATCCTGAGGAGGGATTGGAGTGATAGGACAAGATAAAGATATGAGATTGTGATCGGAGGAGCCCAACGGAGAAGAAAGGGTGACAGCATAAGCAGAAGGATTAGAGGTCAGGAAAAGGTCAAGAATGTTGGGCGTATCTCCAAGACGGTCAGGAATACGAGTAGGGTGTTGCACCAATTGCTCTAGGTCATGGAGGATAGCAAAGTTGTAGGCTAGTTCACCAGGATGGTCAGTGAAGGGAGAGGAAAGCCAAAGCTGGTGGTGAACATTGAAGTCTCCAAGAATGGAGATCTCTGCAAAAGGGAAGAGGGTCAGAATGTGCTCCACTTTGGAAGTTAAGTAGTCAAAGAATTTCTTATAGTCAGAGGAGTTAGGAGAGAGGTATACAGCACAGATAAATTTAGTATGAGAATGACTCTGTAGTCGTAGCCAGATGGTGGAAAACTCGGAAGATTCAAGAGCGTGGGCACGAGAGCAGGTTAAGTCATTGCGCACATAAACGCAGCATCCAGCTTTGGATCGAAAATGAGGATAGAGAAAGTAGGAGGGAACAGAAAAGGGGCTACTGTCAGTTGCCTCAGACACCTGAGTTTCAGTGAGGAAAAGAAGATGAGGTTTAGAAGAGGAGAGGTGGTGTTCTACAGATTGAAAATTAGATCTTAGACCGCGAATGTTGCAGAAGTTAATGAAGAAAAAGTTGAGGGGGGTGTCAAGACACTTAGGGTCGTCGAAAGAAAGGCAGTCCGACCTGGGGACATTTATGGTCCCCTCCCCAGATGGGGACTCCTGGCCTCTATACATTGTTTTCCTAGACGGAGTTCAGAGCTAACTATAACTCCTAAATCTTTCTCTTACCCTTTAGCTACCAGAATTTCGTTGTTTAATATGTACCTACTGTGTGAACTTCCTCTACCTACGGTAAGTATTTCGCATTTGTTGATATACTGCATTTGCCATCTGTTCGTCCATTCATCCATCCTATCTAAATATGCCTGCAAGGCGATGACATCCAATTCTGACCTAATTAATCTACCTATCTTTGTGTCATCCGCAAATTTACTAACATCACTACTAATTCCACTATCCAAGTCATTGATATATATTAAAAACAACAGTGCCCCTAATACTGATCCCTGTGGCACCCCACTAATTACATGACCCCACTCGGATTTAGAGCCGTTTATTACAACTCTTTGTCACCTGTCTCTTAGTCATGACCTTATCCAGCCTAACACCCTCCTATATATCCCGTGTGCCCTACGGGGTACCTCGTCCCCATAGAGGCCACTCGTTTTAAAAAGTGGCCCTTCATGATCCGAAAGTTTGTCCACGACGGAGCTAGGACCTCCTCCCACAATGCATTCCAGCCCAGACACCCAACCATCCAACACAGGATGACTTCAGATGGTGACCCCTCTAGTGAGCGGCACCATTGGCAGCATACCTACGGGAACCATTTAATCTGGTTTCTCACTAGTAATCTTGATAGCATAGGTAGCCTTCTCTCCCTAAGTAGGGCGGAGTAGGGCCCGAAGCCCCCTCTGGACTCGCTCGCCAAGTCATAGGGACACACAAGCCCCCTCCCTCTCCCTAACAACGACAAGGCGGTCCCCACTAGGGGGGCAATCAAGAAGCAGAGCAAGAGGTGGTAACAATTAATTAATTGATGCATCTTGCCTTAATTTTTGAAGAATTAATGTTTTGAAGAATTGAAAAGGTACCTCCAAGGAGTGGACTGGCAAAGGATGCAGGGTGAGGTCAGGTCAGGGACGGAGTTCAGAGAGATAAGGCAAGATGAGAGATGAGGGAGGTGAGGTGAGGCTCCAGAAGGGAGGAGGAAAGAGGAAGGGGGGAGATAGGTGTGAGTATGTTGGAATGTCAGGTCATGCTGAAATGAGAGAGGTAAGGTCGAGGCGAGTTGATGAGGGAGGGGAGAGGATGGTAGGGAACGAGATGAGGAGATTAGGTGAAGTAAATGTAGATGAATTGTATAAATATTTCGTAGATAAAGTTCATACAGGTCAGTTAGCAAATATCCCGTATAAAACAATAAGATCACAAAAAAATGACCCTAAATGGATGACTGCTAGGTTAAAGCATTATATAGGGCGTAAGAGAAGTATATATAAGAGATTAAAGGCAGGTGAGGAAGTTTTAAGGACACAGTATAATGAATTAGTTAGAACAGTCAGGAAGTTAACGAGGAAAGCTAAGGACAATTATGAATTAAAGGTAGCCAGCCAGGCGAAGACGGACCCCAAGGGATTTTATCAGGTATACAGGACGAAAAATAAGGATACTGTAGGTCCATTAAAGGCAGCAGATGGGGAGCTGGTTAGTTCTGGGGAGGAGATTAGTAAACTTCTGAATGATTATTTTTTAACTGTCTTCACTCAGGAAAACATGCAGGATATGCCAGATAGTGAACAGGTGTTTAGAGGAGATGAGTATGAGAAGCTGACGGATATTTCCATAACTAGGGAGATAGTGGAGCAGGAGATAGATAGGCTAAAAAAGTTCAAGTCACCAGGACCTGATGAAATATATCCCAGAGTACTGAAGGAATGTAAAAAGATTATTAGTGAGCCGTTAGTTTCTGTCTTTAGGAAATCACTGGAGTCGGGTGAGGTACCAGTAATGTGGAGGCAGGCTAATGTAGTACCCATCTTTAAGAAAGGGGATAAAACTTTAGCGTCTAATTATAGACCTGTCAGCTTAACTTCAGTTGTAGGTAAAATGTTAGAGTCAATAATAGCCAGGAACATTAGGGAACATTTAGACAAACATAACTTGATAAATCAGTCACAGCATGGCTTCACGAAGGGGAAGTCTTGCCTGACAAACTTGTTAAGTTTTTACAGTAAGGTGTACGAGGCAGTAGATAATGGTGATAGTTATGATATCTTATATCTGGACTTTAGTAAAGCATTCGACAAGGTGCCCCATCAAAGGCTCCTGAGAAAGGTTAGGGCGCACGGGATAGATGGGAAGGTGTTAGGTTGGATAGGGTCATGGCTTGGTAACAGGCGACAGAGAGTGCTAATAAACGGCTCGAAATCCGAGTGGGGTCATGTCATTAGTGGGGTGCCACAGGGATCAGTATTAGGGCCATTATTATTTCTAATATATATCAATGACTTGGATAGTGGAATTAGTAGCGATGTTAGTAAATTTGCGGATGACACAAAGATAGGTAGATTAATTAGGTCAGAAGCGGATGCCATCGCCTTGCAGACAGACTTAGATAGAATGAATGAATGGACGGATAGATGGCAAATGCAATTTAATATCAATAAATGCAAAGTGCTTAGCGTAGGTAGAGGAAACCCACACAATAGGTACACATTAAACACCCAAACTCTGGTAGGTACAGGGTACGAGAAAGATTTAGGAGTTATAGTTAGCTCTGAACTCCGTCTAGGGAAACAATGCATAGAAGCCAGAAACAAGGCAAATAGGGTACTAGGTTTCATTTTAAGGAGTGTTAAAAGTAGAAGGCCGGAAGTAATATTAAAATTATACTTGGCGCTGGTCAGACCTCATCTAGACTACGCTGTGCAGTTCTGGTCCCCACATTACAGGAAAGATATAGGTCTATTAGAATCAGTACAGAGGAGAATGACTAAAAGGATACAGGGGATGAGGAGTATTCCTTACGAAGCGAGGTTGAAGCGATTAAATTTACATTCTCTAGAGAGACGTAGGTTAAGAGGGGACCTGATAGAAGTCTTTAAGTGGTATAAGGGTTATAACAAGGGGGATGTAAGCAAAATTCTTAGGATCAGCAACCAGGGTAGAACAAGAAATAACGGGTTCAAGCTTGAAAAATTTAGGTTTAGGAAGGAGATAGGAAAAAATTGGTTCTCAAATAGAGTGGTAGATGAGTGGAACGGACTCAGTAATCATGTAGTTAGTGCTAGGACACTAGAGAGCTTTAAGAGAAGATTAGACAAGTTTATGGATGGGGATAACAGATGGAAATAGGTAGGAGTGTTTCATACAGGGACTGCCACGTGTAAGCCTGGTCGCTTCTTGCAGCTTCCCTTATTTCTTATGTTCTTATGTTCTTATGTAATTATGTCAGTATATCATCTACATATATATTGCGTAATAACGGGCTTTGTACTGAATTAGGTATATGCTCATTTAGCTACTTTCCTTTTTTTTTTTTTTTTTAAGGAATCAGTATGCTATCCCTTCCACAGATGGTTTGTGTCCTCATTGTGGGTTAATATATCAGCTAGGAAAATCAACTGGTTCTTCGCAATATATGTTTTTATAACCCTTCTTATTTAAGTTCTGCATCTCATCTCTCCTTCAAAATAATATAGCCTGTGAAGGCACAACTATGAATCATTAGTGCAGTACCTTGTATCAACATTATTACTATTCACTAAATAATATAACAGTTCCCCTAAAGATAATTTCAAGAACTCATAAAGTATAAATGATAAGTAATCTTCATAGTCACATTTAGTTTGATTATGTTCTTTTAAATAAATAATGTTTTGAATTTTATTGGATGTATTATCTGGATTCTTCCTTCTTTCCATGATTTCCTTGAATATGAATAATTATTGTACTGATGATTCTTCATTCAGTCGTGCGGGTTAAGAGGGGAGCATGGAACAGTCTGTTTTGTCCCATCATTCAGCTATACCTACTGCTGTGGCCGAGTCATCCCTCCTTTCCTCACCTCAGCCAGGGTCAAGCCAGCAAAGCCGCTGTCCATATTCTATCAGCAGTGCAGCCCATATCACTTTGCACTCTCCCTATCCAGCCCTCAACATCATTGCCACATCATCTCCTTGCCTACTGCTGGTCCCAGCAGGCGACACACAAGCAGAGCAGGTCTAGCAGTTCCTCAGATATTGGAGATCTAACAAGGCATCCTCACCGAGATGAGGAACATGAGCAACACATGAGGTGGATGTGTTGGATGACCAACTGGACGTAACAAACTGTACTTTCAGTATCTGCATGGAAGCCATGACTACAATGCTGGAAGTCTTAAGCAATTCCTTGTTAGATATTGCTGTCAAGAAATATTAATTGCAAGACCATTTTGTTTGTGTATAACGTATGATTATTCTCTTACTTTCAGATATGATAATAGGTTATTAACATGTTGCTTTTAAGATTTTCACCAAATTTTCTTTGTTATATATATATATATATATATATATATATATATATATATATATATATATATATATATATATATATATATATATATATATATATATATATATATATATATATATATATATTTATTTATTATTTTTTTTTTATTTATTTATTTTTTTTGAGAGAGATATTATGACAAGTTGAAGTAGTACATGTGAGACAAAAAGTGCTGGTGTAGGAAGGAAGACTTTAACTGAAAGACATGGAAGCTCTTCTGCCAAGCCCACCTCCCTTGATGCTGTCCTCCTTAGGCATGAAACATCAAAAGAGAGAGAGAGAGAGAGAGAGAGAGAGAGAGAGAGAGAGAGAGAGAGAGAGAGAGAGAGAGAGAGAGAGAGAGAGAGAGAGAGAGAGAGAGAGAGAGAGAGAGAGAGAGAGAGAGAGAGAGAGAGAGAGATTTTATATGGTGCTTAAAGGCAGCTTAAAATGCAATGTTGGTTAAAAAAGCTTTAGTAACTTGTAAAGAAACAATAACTTTTGCCAGAAGTAATGCAACTTAAGTAATATTAGTCTTTATACTGAAGAAAATTTAACTTTAATTAATCCATAACCATCAGTGTATCCAACTTATAATTATTCCTTTTCCATCTCTGGCTTCATAAGAGTTAACTTATAATTATATCTTTTCAATCATTGGCTTCATACAAGTTAACTACAGATGCCTCACCTGTCTGGCCCTTGCTGTTCCTGCCACACACCACTACAAAATTCTGTGACGTCCATAAGTCATCACTTTCCAGTAAAAAGTTACGAGCTACGGACGGCAGTGACATCAATCGGTGGTTCCGTGTGAAAGCTCTTTTGAAACAATGCCCACCAGTAACCGTCACCGCAGGTGGAGGTCACTGGTTGAGAGAGCGCCCCACCTCCAGCAACGGCTACTCGCCCGCTGCCGGTAACCCCTGCCTACGCCACCGGTGGTGTCCACCGGTGGCGTCTACTGAAATGGACCTAACAGCTGTTTATTTTCATATGTGTTGACGTTACATCCTGTGAAAAAATAGATAATACAGTAACGGAAACCACTTCCGTAAGCTTACGTTTTCACTCATTTCCGGCCTGTGTGTGTGTGTGTGTGTGTGTGTGTAGATTCATGATAGATAGAGGGATGGATATATATATATATATATATATATATATATATATATATATATATATATATATATATATATATATATATATATATATATATATATATATATATGTATATATACATATATATAGACTGATAAATATATACATGGCTAAATGGATAGGTAAATAGATATACATATAGTCCGGCAGCAGACCCACTGTGTGTTTCTGTGTGTGTGTGTGTGTGTGTGTGTGTGTGTGTGTGTGTGTGATGGGAGCTAGATCTCATCTCTCCTCCATGGAGAAATTGAATTCATTTCATTCGTTTTTTATTAATTTAATATTCATATTTTATTCATATATTCATCATTGTTATTATTGTTATTATTATATTCATTATTATTATTATTATTATTATTATTATTCTTATCATTATTATTATTATTATTAATATTATTATTAATATTATTATTATTATTATTATTATTATTATTATTATTATTATTATTATTATCATTATTACTGTATTGTTATTAATATTATTATTATTTTATTTCTTATTAACTTTTTATCGTTGTTATTAAAAAAGTTGAGATATTCTATTATGAAACATAGTATATGTGCTGATTAAATATGAAGAGAGAGAGAGAGAGAGAGAGAGAGAGAGAGAGAGAGAGAGAGAGAGAGAGAGAGAGAGAGAGAGAGAGAGAGAGAGAGAGAGAGAGATTCAACATCCTGCCAGAGCGTATCCTGCCGAGAATGACATAGCAACAATGTTCTATTTATTGTTGTGGTAAGGACACATAAGTGTGTACTCACATACATGAGTAATTAGTCTTGGTCTTGAGTGGTGTGTGTAAAGAGTGATGTACACCTGGTGTAAGGTTAATTATTTCATTATTTTTGGCATGGAAGACAACTAGGTGAGAACACAGCGACATTATATTATCCGAGGTAGGTGTTACAGTTTGTTTTACCCTAATCGGAATCTTTCAATTCTTGAAGAAATGAACGCTTAGGAGAGGACGTGGACATATACATAATGGATAAGACAATGAGTTTTGATCTAGAAAACCATTGCCAAGTAATAAAAAGAGAGTGGGTGACAAGATAGTACCGTGGGGAATACTACTGTTATTTAACGTAGGGGGGCGGAAAGAGTAACCATTTGCCACAACACCAAAGAGAAAAACTGAGGCCGTAAGCCGTAGGAGAGTAGTTTGTAAATTATAGTCTTGTATGAGACTATCAAATGCTTTTGATATGCCTAAAGCAAGAGGAAACTCAGATCACCAGTAGAACGGCCACAATAGAGAGTGTAATTTATTTTATTTTTTTATTAAAGATTATACATTCTTGAAGGCTTCTAAAACATAGGTATATACTATATGATAGAGAGAGAGAGAGAGAGAGAGAGAGAGAGAGAGAGAGAGAGAGAGAGAGAGAGAGAGAGAGAGAGAGAGAGAGAGAGAGAGAGAGAGAGAGAGAGAGAGAGAGAGAGAGAGAAGCCAAGTTTGTTTTTACCTGTCTATTCAGAAGCAAAGCACAAATTCACAACGTAAGAACGCAAGACAATAAAGAAGCAACAAAAAGGGAGATAGCTGCCGTTCATTCTAGAACAAATTACCTGTAATCTTGCGTAGATTTATCCATGCACCTCTTGAAACTACGATATATGCACCTTTCGCAGTCTTGCTAAATTTGTTTTAGTCATATATATATATATATATATATATATATATATATATATATATATATATATATATATATATATATATATATATATATATATATATATATATATATATATATATATCGTTTTACCTGAAAGGAAAAAAATATAAAATGAGGAAGATCATGAAAATTGACTTCCATAGTCCCAAAAACTTCATAAATAATGCGAAAAATGACATAGGATATACTCATAATACTGGATTGATTGGTTGATTGATTTAAGTTATGTCTTATGGCGCCGCTAGGAACCTTTAAAAGCGACAAAGATTGCAGTTTTTTTTTTAAATATCCGTATTAAAAACATAATTGTAATTATGATAAGAATGTTAAAAGACCACTACAGAACTGAACATAAGAAAAAAGGAAACGGGAAGAGCCATAAAAAAAAAATAAATAAAATAAATAAATAAAATAGAATACTAAAAATGAGAGGGTTGGTAGAACAATGTTTTAGTTACTTAGTTTGATTTAAAGTTAGGGGGCACTGAACCCACAGACCCAAAAAACTGTCTGGCGTTGTTCTTTCCGTACTCAAGTCATTGTCTCCACTGACCGAGATATCTGGCGTTGTTCGTTACGTGCCCTGTATACCTGATTGTATACCTTGTGATCCGTCTTCTCCTGGCTAGCTACCTTTAATTCATAATTGCCATTAGCTTTCCTCCTTAACCTCCTGACAGTTCTAATTAATTCATTACATTGTGGCCTTAAAACCTCTTCACCTGCCCTTAATCTTTTATATATACTTCTCTTCCGCCCTACATAGTGTTTTAACCTAACAGTCATCCATTTAAGGTAATTCATCTATGATCTTATTGCTCTATACAGGATGTTTGCTGTCATGTATGCAATTTATCTACGAAATATTTATACAACTCATCTACATTTACTTCACCTAATCCCCTCATCTCAGCCCCTTCCATCCTCTCCGCTCCCTCATCTACTCGCCTCGACCTTACCTCTCCCATCTCAGCATGACCTGACCCTCCAACATACACCTATTTCTCGCTCTCTTTCTCTTCTGCCCCTTCCGGACACATCTTCCCTCCTCTTGCCCCACACCCTCACATCTCACATCACCTCTCTTATCCTGCCTTATATCTCTCAACTCCGTCCCGGACCTGACCTGACCTCACCCTGCATCCGTTGCCAGTCCACTCCTTGGAAGTACCTTTTTAATTCTTCAAAATCTGCTCTCCTAAAATCAGGTAATTTACTAGTGTCTTTTTATTCTATAAGTTTCTTCCCATTTTAATTTGTACCTAATTTCCCAATGGTCACTGTTACCTAGCTGTCCTCCAACCTCTACCTGCGTGACTGCTTCCTCACTATTAGTAAGAATTCAATCTAAAATATTGTTCCCCCTTGTGGGTTCTACGACTACCTGTTTAAAAAACAAAATCCTGAATTACCTTAAGAAATTCCTTTGCTTTCCTGTTACCCACCATCAGGCTCCAGTCGATATTCCTAAAATTAAAATCTCTTACCGCACATACCTGACTGTACCTTCCTGCTCTATTTATTTCCTTTTTACTGTTTGGTGGCCTGTACACTACTCCCTGTAGTACTGACTGTGATCCTTTTCTTAATATCTGCCCATATCGACTCTGTTTTGCTATCTGATTTTAATTCTACTGTTAATACAATACTGTAATGTGTCCCTAACGTATAACGCGACGCCTCCTCCTCTCCTGTTTTCCCTGTCTTTATAAAATAGTGTATAACCATCTGTCTTAACCTCTGGATTAGATACTTTTCCCGACATATCTTACCAAGCTTCTGTTAAAGCAATGATATTAAGGTTCTCTACACACGCTATTCCTCTAAGCAAGTCTATTTTATTAAAAATACTTCTACAATTTGTGCAGTTTGTTACAAGAGAACTTCTTTGGTTTTCTTGCCTTGATGAATTTACCACATATGTACGAAAATGCATCTCGAGAATGAGTGCAGCCTCTTGATGCCATTTCGCCTCATGTGATGTGTCTTCTCAGACAGCCAAAGCAGAACTGATTGGTGGTCCGCAAGCCCCTACTTTTATACTGTCAGGTAATACTCTTGAATATTCTTATTCTTTCTAGAATGCGTTCCAGAATGTGCTCAATCTTTCTAAGATATTTTTTGAACCCATTTTAGAATATTCTGAATCATTCTAGAAAATTCTTGTATATTCTAGAAAATTTTTGATACTTCTACATATTTCTACTGTATTCTAGAAAGTTTTAGAATATTATGTAAATGTTTACATTAAAGAGAATGTTCTAAAATATTTTAGTAGCTTCTAAAAAAAGTGTCTGGTAGAACATTCTGGAAGATTTGAGGTTTTGAAATGTAAGCAAATTCTTCTAAATATGATCATTTTTTTGCTAGATCTGGTCAGTTCAAGAATAATCTTATTGAAATTTAAAATCTTTAGAACAATACATATTTTGTATTTGCAATATTTCAAAAACAATTAGATAAGCAATTGAGTTTTTGCAAAGATCTTTACCTGACATGAAAACCAGTAGTAACCAATAATATAATGAAATAAGGTAAAAATGTAAATTCATTGTTCTAAGCAAAGTTTTAGGATCAAAATAACGTTTTTATATTTTGATTGGATGGAAATAACCTGCAAAATTATGGTTTTGGGTCATGGACAAAAGTGAAATTTTATTGCATAGTGTAATTTGTTTAAAAGACCAGCTTTCTCCACAAATATAAGAACCTCATGTCCCGGGAAGACAGCCCTCTCTCCAGGTATGACATCTGGAAACTCCCATCCTCATAGCGACAGCAGAAAAGATATCGCTCCCGGAGCTTCACCAGACTGGGACACTCCACTAGAAAATGTACTATAAGGGGAACTAAGAATTCATCACAAAATGGTTGGGTTTCCCGGGACATGAGGTGTAACCATTCATAACACTGGAATGAACATCCAATAAATCTAGTAAATCACCATGATATAGAGTTTCTCCCCACCATCTCCAGACGCTTAGTAGGTTTATGACCTGTCAGATGATGTCGACGCCTCGTCCAGGATTTCTCCGCCAGTTTTTGTCCAGGTACATTTCATTTGCTGTGACTTCGTCCATTGCTGGTCCCTTATCTCTATATCTGTCCTCACCTCCTCCACCCATCTTCTTGGTCTTCTGATGGGTCTTCTGCCTTTTTGTATATTTTCCCCAAAAATTCTTGGGTATTGTTCTTATTTACATATCCAGACTATCTCAGTTTATCTCTTTCAACTTCGGATAAAATTGATGGGATTCCTATCTTTTCTCTGATGTTCACATTCCTCAGTCTGTTTCGCTTTATTACTCCATTGATCTGTCTCAAAATTCTCAACTCTGCTCCTTTTTTTTTTTTTTTTTTTTACGTTTTGTGGTACGTGACTAGATTTCAGGCCCATAGAATAATACTGGACTCAGTATTGTAGAGTACAAATCTGTTTTTTTTAGAATTGGATACAGTAGGCGTATATTGTTATTATATTTGTTAATTATGTTATTCAGTTCTGTATCTTGCTGATTGCTGTGGCCAAACTCTACTCCAAGATATTTAAAGCATTAACCTGTTTTATTTATGTTTCTTTCTTCATAACGCATATCTTCTTTTGTATCCTTCCTATGCACATAAATTCGGTTTTATTTTATTTATTTTCATACTTCTTTCATTCATGATGCTATTCTACCTTGCCACTAGATTTTGCAGTTGTTCCTCAGTGTCTGCAATAAGCTCAATATCATATCCATAAGGAAGTGTAACTAATCTTCTCATAATCACCACAAAATAAGCATATACGGAATCACCACTGTCACTTCACTATCAATGTCTTTATATTTAACTATGCTCTTTATATATATATATATATATATATATATATATATATATATATATATATATATATATATATATATATATATATAATTATTACTATAAATTTGAGTGGCATATTCGTGTTGCAGAGCTTCCCAAAGCCTTTCGCGAAGGATTCAATTAATTTTTTTTTTTTTTTTTTTTCATATCTAAAAATGCCACATTATCCATTCTTCCATTAGCTCTTTTTAAAAAAGTAGTTTAAGAGAGATCAAGGCTGTGGGACCTCTGCCTGGTCTAAAACCGTGCTGCCGTGGATAATTTTTTTTTTCTTCCACTAGTTATCTAAGTCTCTGTTCCAGTATTCTCTCATACATTTTACCTGTATGTGAGAGTAGTTAAATGCCCCTGTAATTTTCACATTTAGTTTTGCCCACTTTTTGTTCACATTATGAATACACTACTGCTTTAGTCCAATTACTTGGTATCCTTTCCTGTTGCCATGCAGTAGAAAATGCTGGTGACAGCCATCCTGCACTAATATCGTCAAGGAACTTTACTATCTCAATAGGTACATCATCAGCCACGGTCTTTCCATTTTCTTGATTGTTCTCTTTATTTTTCCATTTGTGTCTTCATTTTGGTCATTATTTGCTTCCATATAGTAACTTACATAATTGATGTTTTCTTCCACATTTAATAGCTTCTCAAAATAGTTTCCATCTGTGACTTATCTTTTCTGGACCTGTCAATAGATCATTCCTCATATTCATCAAACATTATCATCAAGAATGACGATAATGTTTGGTCATGGTGTATAATAACTTTTTAGTGCTAATTGTATCATCTTAACATATTCTACTCCAAACATTTTTTTTATTATTTATTTATTTATTTATTTATTTATTTATTTACTTTAATAAGCTTTGTTGCGATTCCAGTGTCTACGAGTATATAGACCTACCTATCGCCAGTCGTCTAGTTTTCATCCACCTATTAGAACATTTCATTTTCTGTTTCACTGTGCTTTCTACTTCATTCCACAAGATATTTTTTTTTTACCAGTAATTTTCATTTGTATCGTTTCTTCACCATCATCTCTCACAACTTCTACGAATTTCTTCCATTCCATGTCAATATCATTATATTGTCCGGTGGGCATTTGTTCTCCCGCCCTGCCCCTTATTTATTTATTCTTTTTTTTATAATATTAATTTTCTTCAAATTTTCTAAACAAAATTTTTTGGTTCTTCTGTTTCCTATTTACTAGGGTTTCTGTTAATTATAGTTTTTCAATTACTAGCCTGTGTTCAGAATCCACTGAAACAAACGGTACTGATTTTACATCAGTTAATAGTTTCTCATTATTTTTCACTATTCAGTCAATATAATATCATATATATATATATATATATATATATATATATATATATATATATATATATATATATATATATATATATATATATATATATATATATATATATATATATAAATTTTTCTGTATATTCTATTTTCACATTCCACCGGTACTATATCCATTTGCGACTACCTTCATGTTTGTAAAAGATACCTGTTAGTGATAACTTATTTGACAGACAAAACTTTATAATTCTTTCTCCTTCAGCATTTTTACCTCCCATACTGTAAGCTCCATTATAGTTCTTAAAGGCATCGGTGTCTTACCCAATATGGTCATTTAGGTCTCCGAGTCATGGGAATGTTGTAATATTTCATAGAAATTAATCTTCCCTACAGTGGGTAGTCTTTGTTTTGGAGCGTATATTTGAGTAAGGCTAATTTGAGTGTCCTGAAGTTTCAGTCAGGCTCACAATTCTAGCTCTGCCAGTTTAGAATGAGACGTCCCAAACTTATCGTACAGCACCGCAGTGGGCCTGCAATATTCCACGGCATACTGACCTCCCAGCCAATCCACTTCTGAGAGGCACAGAGACAGGTGGGATTTTTTTTTTTTTTCTTATGTAGGAGGGACACTGGCCAAGGGCTACAAAAATCCAATAAAAAAAAAAAAAAGCCCATTGAAATGTAAGCCCCATAAAAGGGTCCAAAGCGGTAGTCAAAAATTGAAGGATAAGTGTCTTGAAACCTCCCTCTTGAAGGAATTCAAGTCATAGGAAGTGGAAATACAGAAGCCGGCAGGGAGTTCCAGAGTTTAGAGCTAGAGATGAGATGTGAAGTTTCCAGTTCAGTTCAGTAAAGGACAGACCGAGAATGTTCAGAGAGTGTCATTGAAGAAGAGGGGATGGTTGTCTGGAAGGTTGTGTCGAGTTGATAGATTGAGTTTTTAAGGCATTGAACAATACCAAGTTTGCTCTGCCCCAATCAGAAATTTTAGAAAGATCAGAAGTCAAACGTTCTGTGGCTGTGTGTGTGTGTGTGTGTGTGTGTGTGTGTGTGTGTGTGTGTGTGTGTGTGTGTGTGTGTGTGTGTGTGTGTGTGTGTGTGTGTGTGTGTGTGTGTGTGTGTGTTTTAGTAGTAATTTTATATTTTAAGTCGGACTACCTGTGTAATTTAATGTGCAAGAATAACCATGTCTCATGGGACAAATAAAGAATCTCTCTCTCTCTCTCTCTCTCTCTCTCTCTCTCTCTCTCTCTCTCTCTCTCTCTCTCTCTCTCTCTCTCTCTCTCTCTCTCTCTCTCTCTCTCTCAAATATTTTTTTCCTAACTCTACCCCCTACCACCATCTTTCTCTCTCTCTCTCTCTCTCTCTCTCTCTCTCTCTCTCTCTCTCTCTCTCTCTCTCTCTCTCTCTCTCTCTCTCTCTCTCTCTCTCTCTCTCTCTCTCTCTCAAATATTTTTTCCTAACTCTACCCCCTACCACCATTCTCTCTCTCTCTCTCTCTCTCTCTCTCTCTCTCTCTCTCTCTCTCTCTCTCTCTCTCTCTCTCTCTCTCTCTCTCTCTCTCTCTCTCTCTCTCTCTCTCAAATATTTTTTCCTAACTCTACCCCCTACCACCATTCTCTCTCTCTCTCTCTCTCTCTCTCTCTCTCTCTCTCTCTCTCTCTCTCTCTCTCTCTCTCTCTCTCTCTCTCTCTCTCTCAAATATTTTTTCCTAACTCTACCCCCTACCACCATTCTCTCTCTCTCTCTCTCTCTCTCTCTCTCTCTCTCTCTCTCTCTCTCTCTCTCTCTCTCTCTCTCTCTCTCTCTCAAATATTTTTTTCCTAACTCTACCCCCTACCACCATCTCTCTCTCTCTCTCTCTCTCTCTCTCTCTCTCTCTCTCTCTCTCTCTCTCTCTCTCTCTCTCTCTCTCTCTCTCTCTCTCAAATATTTTTCCTAACTCTACCCCCTACCACCATTCTCTCTCTCTCTCTCTCTCTCTCTCTCTCTCTCTCTCTCTCTCTCTCTCTCTCTCTCTCTCTCTCTCTCTCAAATATTTTTTCCTAACTCTACCCCCTACCACCATTCTCTCTCTCTCTCTCTCTCTCTCTCTCTCTCTCTCTCTCTCTCTCTCTCTCTCTCTCTCTCTCTCTCCTGCACATTTTCTTTTTCCTTTTTTCCTCTCTTCTTCTCAGGAGGTTATACATGCCTTTATTCATCTAATATATTAAGAAGATTGTTGAAAAGCATAAGACAGGTGTATTTGCCTATTCGTGGAACAGGCTTTCTGTACCATGCTGCATAATCCTGCCCTCTCTATTCCTCTCAAAGGCGGTGTGGCTGGGAGGTCTGTACGCCGTCCGACTCTCGCCGTGGAATCTAAAGCCAGACTCACTGCGGTGTAGTACGGAAGTTGGAACGTCTGATTCTAAATTAGCGTCTGTCATTAGAGTACACAAGTGTTTGTACTCTAACAGCTAATTGTTATATGGACAGGTCCATTAACTAAATAATATATATATATATATATATATATATATATATATATATATATATATATATATATATATATATATATATATATATATATATATATATATATTATTGCAAGCAGTGAGGTAAGAGCGAAGGAAAGAAGTGAGAGTACAAAGCCGGAAAGAAGGGAGGATGCAAGAAAGAGAGAAGAGGAGAGGGACGCCAAGTGACGATAAAAGATAGACTAGAGAGTTAGCAAGTGAGCAAGAGGGGAGGTGGGTGTACCCGCTGTACGACTAATCTCTAGCCTGCGAGATGTTACAATGAAAGGTGTGTATTCTCCACCCAGCCTCCTTCCCTATTTAATTTCATTACTTTCCTTTTGTCCCCTCATATTCAACCTAACATGGTTAATAGCAGAAGAGATTCTCTTGATGACAGAGTAATCAGTATTCACCCAGCCCCCATAATCACTAAAATTTTCAGAATTAAATTGTTCTATTCATTTAAGCCCGCGCTGTGTGAGGCGCTGCGGCGAACTGCTGGGTTATGTGTATGTGTGTCACTATCCCACCTCTTCTCATGTACTGCTTGTCAAGGCTCGGGTAGAGCGCTAGTGACCGCAGAGGATCGTAAGTGTATTGCCGTGTACTGAAACCTTACTCCTTCTGCAGGCCCTGTCAAGGTCTGTCGTCGAGGAGGCAAAAAATAACCACTGGGCGAGATATAACACTTCATTGGACAGTGGGAGGATTTGTTACTGAGGGTGATACTCGAACGGGGTTTTATGCCTCGACCCTATAATAATGTGTTGTCACTCATTATAATTGTCTTTTTTCTAGAACGTGGCTGGCGATTCCTACTCAGCTGTTGCCAAGGGCAACAAAATTCCAATTGAAAGAAAAAAAAAAGCCCACTAAGATGACGGTCCTCGACAAAGCCCAAAGCGGTAGTCAAAAATTGAAGGATAAGTGTCTTGAAATCTCCTCTTGAAGGAATTCAAGTCATAGGAAGATGGAAATGCATAAGTAGGCTGGGAAATTCAGAGTTTACCAGAGAAAAGGATGAATGACTGAAAATACTTGTTAACTCTAGCATTAATTAGAGAGGTGGACAAAAGAAGTGAGAGAAAGAAGACCAGGGAAGCAGGTGAGGCATGTAGTTAGTAGGATCAGAAGAGCAGTTAGCATAAAAATAGTGGGAGTAGACAGCAAGAGAAGCAACATTGCTACAACCGCCAGACCGAGGATGTTCAATGTTAGAAGACTGTGATAGTTGAGTTTCACTGAAGAAGAGGGGATATTTGTCTGGAAGGTTGTGTCGAGTTGATAGATGGAGAAATTAAATTTTTGAAGCAAGGAACAATACTATGTTTACTCTGCCCCAGTCATAAATTTTAAAGATACAAGAAGGCAGGCGTTCTGTGGCTTCCCTGCGTGAACTGTTTACTTCCTGAAGGGTTGAACATCTACGAAAAGACCTGAAAAGTGCATGGTAGTATCATCAACGTAGGAATGAGTAGATAGACAAGAAGTTTGGTTTAGAAGATCATTAATGGATAATAGGAAGAGAGTGGGTGACAGGACAGAACCTTAAGGAGCACCGATGTTAATAAATTTAGAACAGTGACCGTCTACCAAGGTTGTGTCGAGTTGATAGATGAAGGTATTAATTTTTTGATGCATTGAACAATACTAAGTTTGCTCTGCCCCAGTCATAAATTTCAGAGATATAAGAAAGCAGGCGTTCTGTGGCTTCTCTGCGTGAACTGTTTACTTCCTGAAGGGTTGGACATCTACGAAAAGACCTGATAAGTGCAGGGTGGTACCATCAACGTAGGAGTGAGTGGATAGACAAGAAGTTTGGTTTAGAAGATCATTAATGAATAATAAGAAGAGAATGGGTGACAGGACAGGACCCTGAGGAACACCGCTGTTAATAGATTTAAGAGAAGAACAGTGACCGTCTACCACTGCAGCAGAAGAACGGTCAGAAAGGAAACTTGAGATAATGTTACAGAGAGAAGGATAGAAGCCATAGGAGGGTAGTTTGGAAATCAAAACTTTGTGCCAGCCTCTATGAAAAGTTTTTGATATGTCTAAGGTATCAGCAAAAGTTTCATCAAAATCTCTGAAAGAGGATGACTAAGTATCAGTAATGAATGTTAGAAGATCACCAGTACAGCGGCCATAACGGAACCTATACTGGCGGTCATATAGAAGGTTGTTAAGTGATAGATATTTAAGAATCTTCCTCTTGAGGATATATTTAAAACTTTAAATAGGCAGGAAACTAAAGCAATAGGACGGTAGTTTTAGGCATAAAAACAGTCACCCTTTTTAGAAACGGGCTGAATGTAGGCAAACTTCCAGCAAGAAGGAAAGGTAGATGGTGACAGAGTTGAAAGAGTTTGACTAAGCAAGGTGCAAGCACGGAGGCACAGTTTCGGTGAACAATAGGAAGGATCCCATCAGGTCCATAAGCCTTCCGAGGGTTTATGCCAGCGAGGGCATGGAAAAGATCATTACAAAGAATTTTAA